>NW_026284190.1:0-780 GCF_023373465.1 Oncorhynchus keta
CTGGGTTCAGGGTATTTAAACTGCTTCACTAACCACCTCTCTCTCTCTCTCTGCTCCTCCAGGAGTCACCTGGGATCAGGGTATTTAAACTGCTTCACTAACCACTCTCTCTCTCTCTCTCTGCTCCTCCAGGAGTCACCTGGGTTCAGGGTATTTAAACTGCTTCACTAACCACCTCTCTCTCTCTCTCTCTCTGCTCCTCCAGGAGTCACCTGGGTTCAGGGTATTTAAACTGCTTCACTAACCACCTCTCTCTCTCTCTCTCTGCTCCTCCAGGAGTCACCTGGGTTCAGGGTATTTAAACTGCTTCACTAACCACCTCTCTCTCTCTCTCTCTCTGCTCCTCCAGGAGTCACCTGGGTTCAGGGTATTTAAACTGCTTCACTAACCACCTCTCTCTCTCTCTCTCTCTGCTCCTCCAGGAGTCACCTGGGATCAGGGTATTTAAACTGCTTCACTAACCACCTTCTCTCTCTCTCTCTCTCTGCTCCTCCAGGAGTCACCTGGGATCAGGGTATTTAAACTGCTTCACTAACCACCTCTCTTCTCTCTCTCTCTGCTCCTCCAGGAGTCACCTGGGATCAGGGTATTTAAACTGCTTCACTAACCACCTCTCTCTCTCTCTCTGCTCCTCCAGGAGTCACCTGGGATCAGGGTATTTAAACTGCTTCACTAACCACCTCTCTCTCTCTCTCTCTGCTCCTCCAGGAGTCACCTGGGATCAGGGTATTTAAACTGCTTCACTAACCACCTCTCTCTCTCTCTCTCTGCTCCTCCAGG
>NW_026284191.1:0-16994 GCF_023373465.1 Oncorhynchus keta
AATACCAGCCTGGTCTCATGGACTAGACGTAACATAGTAAATGTAAATACGAAAAACTCAAATTAGTATGATAAGTTGCGTTTGGTTTGGTTACATAAGACGTGGTTTTAAGAAAAGCAAAAACAAAAGTAAGGTGGTTGGGTCGGGATGGATAACAGGAACCCCAAGGTTGTTCCAATCTCATCAACTTTAGCATTGTGGAAATGGCGCAGACAGAAATGGCGCAGACAGAAATGGCTGCATTGCTTCTTGCTCTTTGGAAACTTTGCGGTATTCATTTTTTTTAAATGTATTATTTCTTACATTATTAGTCCAGAAAATGTTTTGTGTTATGACATACAGCTGGGAATCACAACATGGCCGTCAGTAGCACATTAGAGACTGCTGCCTATAGACGCAGACTAGAATACACAAGTCACTTCAATAATGTTTACATAGCTGGCATTACTCATCTCATCTGTATAAACTGTTTTCTACACTATTCTACTGTATCTTAGTCTATACATTACTCATCTCATATGTATATACTGTATCTTAGTCTATGCATTACTCATCTCATATGTATATACTGTATTCTATACTATTCTACTGTATCTTAGTCTATACATTACTCATCTCATATGTATATACTGTATTCTATACTATTCTACTGTATCTTAGTCTATACATTACTCATCTCATATGTATATACTGTATCTTAGTCTATGCATTACTCATCTCATATGTATATACTGTATTCTATACTATTCTACTGTATCTTAGTCTATGCATTACTCATCTCATATGTATATACTGTATTCTATACTGTTCTACTGTATCTTAGTCTATGCATTACTCATCTCATCTGTATAAACTGTTTTCTACACTATTCTACTGTATCTTAGTCTATACATTACTCATCTCATATGTATATACTGTATCTTAGTCTATGCATTACTCATCTCATATGTATATACTGTATTCTATACTATTCTACTGTATCTTAGTCTATACATTACTCATCTCATATGTATATACTGTATTCTATACTATTCTACTGTATCTTAGTCTATGCATTACTCATCTCATATGTATATACTGTATTCTATACTATTCTACTGTATCTTAGTCTATATATTACTCATCTCATATGTATATACTGTATCTTAGTCTATACATTACTCATCTCATATGTATATACTGTATCTTAGTCTATGCATTACTCATCTCATATGTATGTACTGTATTCTATACTATTATACTGTATCTTAGTCTATGCATTACTCATCTCATATGTATATACTGTTTTCTTTACTATTCTACTGTATCTTAGTCTATACATTACTCATCTCATATGTATATACTGTATTCTATTCTACTGTATTTTAGTCTATGCATTACTCATCTCATATGTATGTACTGTATTCTATTCTATTCTACTGTATCTTAGTCTATACATTACTCATCTCATATGTATGTACTGTATTCTATACTACTGTATCTTAGTCTATGCATTACTCATCTCCTATGTATATACTGTATTCTATTCTACTGTATCTTAGTCTATGCATTACTCATCTCATATGCATGTACTGTATTATATTCTATTCTACTGTATCTTAGTCTATGCATTACTCATCTCATATGTATATACTGTATTCTATTCTACTGTATCTTAGTCTATGCATTACTCATCTCATATGTATGTACTGTATTCTATTCTACTGTATCTTAGTCTATGCATTACTCATCTCATATGTATATACTGTATTCTATACTATTCTACTGTATCTTAGTCTATGCATTACTCATCTCATATGTATATACTGTATTCTATACTATTCTACTGTATCTTAGTCTATACATTACTCATCTCATATGTATATACTGTATTCTATACTGTTCTACTGTATCTTAGTCTATACATTACTCATCTAATATGTATATACTGTATTCTATACTATTCTACTGTATCTTAGTCTATGCATTACTCATATCATATGTATATACTGTATTCTATACTATTCTACTGTATCTCAGTCTATACATTACTCATCTCATATGTATATACTGTATTCTATTCTACTGTATCTCAGTCTATACATTACTCATCTCATATGTATATACTGTATTCTATACTACTGTATCTTAGTCTATGCATTACTCATCTCATCTGTATATACTGTATTCTATTCTACTGTATCTTAGTCTATGCATTACTCATCTCATCTGTATATACTGTATTCTATACTACTGTATCTTAGTCTATGCATTACTCATCTCATCTGTATAAACTGTTTTCTATCCTATTCTACTGTATCTTAGTCTATGCATTACTCATCTCATATGTATATACTGTATTCTATACTATTCTACTGTATCTTAGTCTATGCATTACTCATCTCATATGTATATACTGTATTCTATACTATTCTACTGTATCTTAGTCTATGCATTACTCATCTCATATGTATATACTGTTTTCTATACTATTCTACTGTATCTTAGTCTATGCATTACTCATCTCATATGTATATACTGTATTCTATACTATTCTACTGTATCTTAGTCTATGCATTACTCATCTCATATGTATATACTGTATCTTAGTCTATGCATTACTCATCTCATATGTATGTACTGTATTCTATACTATTCTACTGTATCTTAGTCTATGCATTACTCATCTCATATGCATGCACTGTATTCTATCCTATTCTACTGTATCTTAGTCTATGCATTACTCATCTGATATGCATGTACTGTATTCTATCCTATTCTACTGTATCTTAGTCTATACATTACTCATCTCATATGTATATACTGTATTCTATACTGTTCTACTGTATCTTAGTCTATACATTACTCATCTAATATGTATATACTGTATTCTATACTATTCTACTGTATCTTAGTCTATGCATTACTCATCTCATATGTATATACTGTATTCTATACTATTCTACTGTATCTTAGTCTATACATTACTCATCTCATATGTATATACTGTATTCTATTCTACTGTATCTTAGTCTATGCATTACTCATCTCATCTGTATATACTGTATTCTATACTACTGTATCTTAGTCTATGCATTACTCATCTCATCTGTATAAACTGTTTTCTATCCTATTCTACTGTATCTTAGTCTATGCATTACTCATCTCATATGTATATACTGTATTCTATACTATTCTACTGTATCTTAGTCTATGCATTACTCATCTCATATGTATATACTGTATTCTATACTATTCTACTGTATCTTAGTCTATGCATTACTCATCTCATATGTATATACTGTATCTTAGTCTATGCATTACTCATCTCATATGTATGTACTGTATTCTATACTATTCTACTGTATCTTAGTCTATGCATTACTCATCTCATATGCATGTACTGTATTCTATCCTATTCTACTGTATCTTAGTCTATGCATTACTCATCTCATATGCATGTACTGTATTCTATCCTATTCTACTGTATCTTCGTCTATGCTTTACTCATCTCATATGAATGTACTGTATTCTATTCTACTGTATCTCAGTCTATGCCGCTCTGACATTGTACGTCTATATATGTATATATTCTTAAATCCTTTACTTAGATTTGTGTGTATTGGGTATGTGTTGGGAAATTGTTAGATATTACTGCACTTTCGGAGCTAGAAACACAAGCATTTCACTACATCCACAATAACAGCGGCTGAACACGTGTATGTGACCAATAACATCTGCTGACCATGTGTATGTGACCAATAACATCTGCTAACCATGTGTATGTGACCAATAACATCTGCTAACCATGTGTATGTGACCAATAACATCTGCTGACCATGTGTATGTGACCAATAACATCTGCTAACCATGTGTATGTGACCAATAACATCTGCTGACCATGTGTATGTGACCAATAACATCTGCTGACCATGTGTATGTGACCAATAACATCTGCTAACCCATGTGTATGTGACCATTAACATCTGCTAACCATGTGTATGTGACCAATAACATCTGCTGACCATGTGTATGTGACCAATAACATCTGCTGACCATGTGTATGTGACCATAACATCTGCTAACCATGTGTATGTGACCATTAACATCTGCTAACCCACGTGTATGTGACCAATAACATCTGCTGACCATGTGTATGTGACCAATAACATCTGCTGACCATGTGTATGTGACCAATAACATCTGCTGACCACGTGTATGTGACCAATAACATCTGCTGACCATGTGTATGTGACCAATAACATCTGCTGACCATGTGTATGTGACCAATAACATCTGCTAACCATGTGTATGTGACCAATAACATCTGCTGACCATGTGTATGTGACCAATAACATCTGCTAACCATGTGTATGTGACCAATAACATCTGCTAACCATGTGTATGTGACCAATAACATCTGCTAACCCATGTGTATGTGACCACTAACATCTGCTAACCATGTGTATGTGACCACTAACATCTGCTGACCATGTGTATGTGACCATTAACATCTGCTAACCATGTGTATGTGACCACTAACATCTGCTAACCCATGTGCATGTGACCAATAACATCTGCTGACCATGTGTATGTGACCATTAACATCTGCTAACCATGTGTATGTGACCAATAACATCTGCTGACCATGTGTATGTGACCATTAACATCTGCTAACCCATGTGTATGTGACCAATAACATCTGCTAACCCATGTGTATGTGACCAATAACATCTGCTAACCATGTGTATGTGACCAATAACATCTGCTAACCATGTGTATGTGACCAATAACATCTGCTAACCATGTGTATGTGACCAATAACATCTGCTAACCCATGTGTATGTGACCAATAACATCTGCTAACCATGTGTACGTGACCAATAACATCTGCTAACCATGTGCATGTGACCAATAACATCTGCTAACCCATGTGTATGTGACCAATAACATCTGCTAACCATGTGTATGTGACCAATAACATCTGCTAACCCATGTGTATGTGACCATTAACATCTGCTAACCATGTGTATGTGACCAATAACATCTGCTAACCATGTGTATGTGACCAATAACATCTGCTAACCATGTGCATGTGACCAATAACATCTGCTAACCCATGTGTATGTGACCATTAACATCTGCTAACCATGTGTATGTGACCAATAACATCTGCTAACCATGTGTATGTGACCAATAACATCTGCTAACCATGTGCATGTGACCAATAACATCTGCTAACCATGTATATGTGACCAATAACATCTGCTAACCCATGTGTATGTGACCAATAACATCTGCTAACCATGTATATGTGACCAATAACATTTGATAACCATGTGTATGTGTCCATTAACATCTGCTAACCACGTGTATGTGACCAATAACATCTGCTAACCATGAGTATGTGACCATTAACATCTGCTAACCATGTGTATGTGACCAATAACATCTGCTAACCCATGTGTATGTGACCAATAACATCTGCTAACCCATGTGTATGTGACCATTAACATCTGCTAACCATGTTTATGTGACCAATAACATCTGCTAACCATGTGTATGTGACCAATAACATCTGCTAACCATGTGTATGTGACCAATAACATCTGCTGAACAGGTGTATGTGACCAATAACATCTGTTAACCATGTGTATGTGACCAATAACATCTGCTAACCACGTGTATGTGACCAATAGCATCTGCTAACCACGTGTATGTGACCAATAACATCTGTTAACCATGTGTATGTGACCAATAACATCTGCTAACCATGTGACCAATAACATCTGCTAACCACATGTATGTGACCAATAACATCTGATAACCATGTGTATGTGACTAATAACATCTGCTAACCATGTGCATGTGACCAATAACATCTGCTAACCATGTGTATGTGACCAATAACATCTGCTAACCATGTGTATGTGACCAATAACATCTACTAACCATGTGTACGTGACCAATAACATCTGCTAACCACGTGTATGTGACCAATAACATCTGCTAACCATGTGTATGTGACCAATAACATCTACTAACCATGTGTACGTGACCAATAACATCTGCTAACCACGTGTATGTGACCAATAACATCTGCTAACCATGTGTATGTGACCAATAACATCTGCTAACCATGTGTATGTGACCAATAACATTTGATAACCATGTGTATGTGTCCATTAACATCTGCTAACCACGTGTACGTGACCAATAACATCTGCTAACCATGTGTATGTGACCAATAACATTTGATAACCATGTGTATGTGTATGTAACCAATAACATCTGCTAACCATGTGTATGTGACCAATAACATCTGCTGAACAGGTGTATGTGACCAATAACATCTGCTGACCATGTGTATGTGACCAATAACATCTGCTAACCATGTGTATGTGACCAATAACATCTGCTAACCATGTGTATGTGACCAATAACATCTGCTAACCATGTGTATGTGACCAATAACATCTGCTAACCATGTGTATGTGACCAATAACATCTGCTAACCCATGTGTATGTGACCAATAACATCTGCTAACCCATGTGTATGTGACCAATAACATCTGCTAACCATGTGTATGTGACCAATAACATCTGCTAACCATGTGTATGTGACCAATAACATCTGCTAACCATGTGTATGTGACCAATAACATCTGCTAACCATGTGTATGTGACCAATAACATCTGCTAACCATGTGTATGTGACCAATAACATCTGCTAACCCATGTGCATGTGACCAATAACATCTGCTAACCCATGTGTATGTGACCATTAACATCTGCTAACCATGTGTATGTGACCAATAACATCTGCTAACCAGGTGTATGTGACCAATAACATCTGCTAACCAGGTGTATGTGACCAATAACATCTGCTAACCATGTGTATGTGACCAATAACATCTGCTAACCATGTGTATGTGACCAATAACATCTGCTAACCCATGTATGTGACCAATAACATCTGCTAACCCATGTGTATGTGACCATTAACATCTGCTAACCATGTGTATGTGACCAATAACATCTGCTAACCATGTGTATGTGACCAATAACATCTGCTAACCCATGTGTATGTGACCATTAACATCTGCTAACCATGTGTATGTGACCAATAACATCTGCTAACCATGTGCATGTGACCATTAACATCTGCTAACCATGTGTATGTGACCAATAACATCTGCTAACCATGTGCATGTGACCATTAACATCTGCTAACCATGTATATGTGACCATTAACATCTGCTAACCATGTGTATGTGACCAATAACATCTGCTAACCCATGTGTATGTGACCATTAACATCTGCTAACCATGTGTATGTGACCAATAACATCTGCTAACCATGTGTATGTGACCATTAACATCTGCTAACCATGTGTATGTGACCAATAACATCTGCTAACCATGTGTATGTGACCAATAACATCTGCTAACCATGTGCATGTGACCAATAACATGTGCTAACCATGTATATGTGACCAATAACATCTGCTAACCCATGTGTATGTGACCAATAACATCTGCTAACCATGTGTATGTGACCAATAACATCTGCTAACCATGTGTATGTGACCAATAACATCTGCTGAACAGGTTTATGTGACCAATACCATCTGCTGAACAGGTGACCAATAACATCTGCTAACCATGTTTATGTGACCAATAACATCTGCTAACCATGTGTATGTGACCAATAACATCTGCTGACCATGTGTATGTGACCATTAACATCTGCTAACCATGTGTATGTGACCAATAACACCTGCTGAACACGTGTATGTGACCAATAACATCTGCTAACCATGTGTATGTGACCAATAACATCTGCTAACCATGTTTATGTGACCAATAACATCTGCTAACCATGTGTATGTGACCAATAACATCTGCTGACCATGTGTATGTGACCATTAACATCTGCTAACCATGTGTATGTGACCATTAACATCTGCTAACCACGTGTATGTGACCAATAACATCTGCTAACCATGTGTATGTGACCAATAACATCTGCTAACCATGTGTATGTGACCATTAACATCTGCTAACCACGTGTATGTGACCAATAACATCTGCTGAACAGGTGTATGTGATAATAAAATGTGATTTGATTGGACTTTTTACTACTTACTACTAACCCTAACCCTAACCCTTCCAAATACTTAAAATGATAGCTAATCCTTCCCTTAACCCTAACCCAAACCCTAACCTTAACCCTTCCCCAACCCTAACCCTAACCTTTACCTTAACCCTAACCCTAACCTTAACCCTTCCCCTAAACCTAACCCTAACCTTTACCTTAACCTTAACCCTAACCCAAACCCTAACCTTAACCCTTCCCCAACCCTAACCCTAACCCTAACCTTTACCTTTACCTTAACCTTAACCTTAACCTTAACCTTAACCCTTCCCCAAACCCTAACCTTAACCCTTCCCCTAAACCTAACCCTAACTTTAACCCTTCCCCTAACCCAATCCTTAACCTTTCCCCAAACCCTAACCTTAACCCTAAACCTAACCCTAACTTTAACCCTTCCCCCTAACCCAATCCTTAACCTTTCCCCAAACCCTAACCTTAACCCTAAACCTAACCCTAACTTCAACCCTTCCCCTAACCCAATCCTTAACCTTTCCCCATAACCCTAACCTTAACCTTAACCCTTCCCCAAACCCTAATCTTAACCCTAAACCTAACCCTAACTTTAACCCTTCCCCTAACCCAATCCTTAACCTTTCCCCATAACCCTAACCTTAACCTTAACCCTTCCCCAAACCCCAATCTTAACCCTAAACCTAACCCTAACTTTAACCCTTCCCCTAACCCAATCCTTAACCTTTCCCCATAACCCTAACCATAACCCTAACCTTATTAGGGTTATGGTTGACTGTATGTTTGTTTATTCCATGTTTAACTCTGTGTTGTTGTTTGTGTTGCACTGCTTTGCTTTATCTTGGCCAGATCACAGTTGTAAATGAGAACTTGTTCTCAACTGGCCTACCTGGTTAAATAAAGGGTTAGAGTTATATATATAAATACCTGGTTAAATAAAGGTGAAATAAAAATATATAAATAATGATTTGATTTGATTTGGACTATCCAAACACACTGTAGTACCTCTACTGTCCACTAGATGGTAGTCACTATCCAAACACACTGTACTACCTCTACTCTCCACTAGATGGTAGTCACTATCCAAACACACTGTACTACTGCTACTGTCCACTAGATGGTAGTCACTATCCAAACACACTGTACTACTGCTACTGTCCACTAGATGGTAGTCACTATCCAAACACACTGTACTACCTCTACTGTCCACTAGATGGTAGTCACTACCCAAACACACTGTACTACTGCTAGTGTCCACTAGATGGTAGTCACTATCCAAACACACTGTACTACTCTACTGTCCACTAGATGGTAGTCACTACCCAAACACACTGTACTACCTCTACTGTCCACTAGATGGTAGTCACTATCCAAACACACTGTACTACCTCTACTGTCCACTAGATGGTAGAAACTACCCAAACACACTGTACTACTTCTAGTGTCCACTAGATGGTAGTCACTACCCAAACACACTGTACTACTTCTAGTGTCCACTAGATGGTAGTCACTATCCAAACACACTGTACTACCTCTAGTGTCCACTAGATGGTAGTCACTATCCAAACACACTGTGCTACCTCTACTGTCCACTAGATGGTAGTCACTATCCAAACACACTGTACTACCTCTACTGTCCACTAGATGGTAGTCACTACCCAAACACACTGTACTACCTCCACTGTCCACTAGATGGTAGTCACTATCCAAACACACTGTACTACCTCTACTGTCCACTAGATGGTAGTCACTATCCAAACACACTGTACTACCTCTACTGTCCACTAGATGGTAGTCACTACCCAAACACACTGTGCTACCTCTACTGTCCACTAGATGGTAGTCACTATCCAAACACACTGTACTACCTCCACTGTCCACTAGATGGTAGTCACTACCCAAACACACTGTACTACCTCTACTGTCCACTAGATGGTAGTCACTATCCAAACACACTGTACTACTTCTAGTGTCCACTAGATGGTAGTCACTACCCAAACACACTGTACTACTTCTAGTGTCCACTAGATGGTAGTCACTACCCAAACACACTGTACTACTTCTAGTGTCCACTAGATGGTAGTCACTATCCAAACACACTGTACTACCTCTACTGTCCACTAGATGGTAGTCACTATCCAAACACACTGTACTACCTCTACTGTCCACTAGATGGTAGTCACTATCCAAACACACTGTACTACCTCTAGTGTCCACTAGATGGTAGTCACTATCCAAACACACTGTACTACCTCTAGTGTCCACTAGATGGTAGTCACTATCCAAACACACTGTACTACTTATAGTGTCCACTAGATGGTAGTCACTAGCCAAACACACTGTCCACTAGATGGTAGTCACTATCCAAACACACTGTACTACCTCTACTGTCCACTAGATGGTAGTCACTACCCAAACACACTGTACTACCTCTACTGTCCACTAGATGGTAGTCACTATCCAAACACACTGTACTACCTCTACTGTCCACTAGATGGTAGTCACTATCCAAACACACTGTACTACTTCTAGTGTCCACTAGATGGTCCTTCTGTAGCTCAGTTGGTAGAGCATGGCGCTTGTAACGCCAGGGTAGTGGGTTCGATTCCCGGGACCACCCATACGTAGAATGTATGCACACATGACTGTAAGTCGCTTTGGATAAAAGCGTCTGCTAAATGGCATATATATATAGTCACTATCCAAACACACTGTACTACTTCTACTGTCCACTAGATGGTAGTCACTACCCAAACACACTGTACTACCTCTAGTGTCCACTAGATGGTAGTCACTAGCCAAACACACATTGAGCCTGTGTTGGACATGCTCTATCAATGGTTCAACATTTCAAGTTCCATTGTTGAGGAAATGAACAAATCTTCCAGGGTAAAGGACTGAAGATATAGATGAGGCAAATAGTATCACAATATCACAATTAGTTTTAGCCTTTATTAACAAATATCTCAACTTGGAAAAGAGATGTAAATATCAGGTTAAATAAAGGATAAATAAATTATGACTTTACTGGGAATGTAGTATGTGTAGATCCCAGTTTCAGCCAGAAGGCTAAAGGGTAAATCATGTTATGCCACCTCAGGGGGAACTCTCACTCAAAGGGCTTTTCTTTCTCTCGTCAGCCCAGCCAGAACAGAGAGAGGTTACAGTAGGCTACAGTAAACGTGGCAGCAGTGATTAGGACACAGCCAGGAGCCAGGAGACCAAACTGCTGCTGTTTTCTTTCTATTTGTGGAGCTCCCTGTCTTTGTTTAAACGGTGTCTTATTTTAAAGTCTGTGTTATTTTAAACCTTTAAATACCAAAAGGTCACAATCACCCTGCCTCCCTCCCTCCCTCCCTCCCTCCCTCCCTCCCTCCCTCCCTCCCTCCCTCCCTCCCTCCCTCCCTCCCTCCCTCCCTCCCTCCCTCCCTCCCCGACTGCATATCTCCCTCCCTCCCCGACTGCATATCTCTCTTCCTCCCTCCCTCCCTCCCTCCCTCCCTCCCCTCCCTCCCTCCCTCCCTCCCTCCCTCCCTCCCTCCCTCCCCGACTGCATATCTCCCTCCCTCCCCGACTGCATATCTCTCTCCCTCCCTCCCTCCCTCCCCTCCATCCCTCCCCCCGACTGCATAACTCCCTCCCTGCCTCCCTCCATCCCTCCCCCCGACTGCATATCTCCCTCCCCTCCCTCCCTCCCTGCATCCCTCCCTCCCCGACTGCATATCTCCCTCCCTGCCTCCTCCCTGCCTCCCCTCCCTCCCCGACTGCATATCTCCCTCCTCCCTGCCTCCCTCCCTCCCCGACTGCATATCTCCCTCCCTGCCTCCTCCCTGCCTCCCTCCCTCCCCGACTGCATATCTCCCTCCCTGCCTCCTCCCTGCCTCCCTCCCTCCCCGACTGCATATCTCCCTCCTGCCTCCCCTCCCTGCCTCCCTCCCTCCCCCGACTGCATATCTCCCTCCCTCCCTCCCCCTCCCCTCCTGACTGCATATCTCCCCCTCCCTCCCCGACTGCATATCTCCCTCCCTCCCTCCCGACTGCATATCTCCTCCCTCCCTGCCTCCCTCTCCCTCCCTCCCCGACTGCATATCTCCCTCCCTGCCTCCCTCCCTCCCTCCCCCCTCCCCCGACTGCATATCTCCCCCTCCCTCCCCGACTGCATATCTCCCTCCCTCCCTCCCCCTCCCTCCCCGACTGCATATCTCCCCCCTCCCTCGACTGCATATCTCCCTCCCTCCCTCCCCGACTGCATATCTCCCTCCCTCCCTGCCTCCCTCCCTCCCTCCCCGACTGCATATCTCCCCTCCCTCCCTCCCTCCCCTCCCTCCCCCCTCCCTCCCTCCCTCCCTCCCTCCCCCTCCCTCCCCGACTGCATATCTCCCCTCCTCCCTGCCTCCCTCCCTCCCCGACTACATATCTCCCTCCCTCCCTCCCCTCCCTCCCTCTCTCCTTACCTCATCCATCCCTCTTGCTACTGAATTCAACTGAATTCAAGTCAAGGGACTTTATTGTCATGGGAAACAAATGTTAACATTGCTAAAGCAAGTGAAGTAAATAATAAACAAAAGTGAGATAAACAATAAAAATGAAGAGTAAACAGTGAAGAGTAAACATTGCACTCCCAAAAGTTCCAAAATAATAAAAACATTTCAAATGTGTTGTAACAACGTGCAAATGTTTAAAGTACAAAAGGGGAAATTAATCAACATAAATATGGGTTGTATTTACAATGGTGTTTGTTCTTCACTGGTTGCTCTTTTCTCATGGCAACAGGTCACAAATCTTGCTGATGTGATGGAACACTGTGGTATTTCACCCAGTAGATATGGGAGTTTATCAAAATTGGGTTTGTTTTCAAATTCTTTGTGGATCTGTGTAATCTGAGGGAAATATGTGTCTCTAATATGGTCATACATTTGGCAGGAGGTTAGGAAGTGCAGCTCAGTTTCCACCTAATGTTGTACTCTCTCTCCCTTCCTTTCTCACTACTCTCTCCCTTCCTCTGTCCCTCCCTCATTAATCCCTCTCTCGCTTCTCTCTCACTCCCTCTCTCATTAGCCCATCCATCCCTTTAATGGAAGCCTCCAACATAATCCAGGTAGAATCAGGAATTCCCCAGGACAGCAGTCTAGGCCCGTTACTTTTTCAATCTTTACTAATGACAAAAGATTGAGTAAAGCCAGAGTGTCTATGTATGTCCTATACACTACACAGCGACTGAAATGACTGCAACACTCAACACTATACACATCAGCTACTACAGTGACTGAAATGACTGCAACACTTAACACTATACACGTCCAGCTACTACAGTGACTGAAATGACTGCAACACTCAACACTATACACGTCAGCTACTACAGTGACTGAAATGACTGCAACACTCAACACTATACACGTCAGCTACTACAGTGACTGAAATGACTGCAACACTATACACGCTCAGCTACTACAGTGACTGAAATGACTGCAACACTATACACGTCAGCTACCACAGTGACTGAAATGACTGCAACACTATACATCAGCTACTACAGTGACTGAAATGACTGCAACACTATACACATCAGCTAACAGTGATGAAATGACTAACACGTCAGCTACTACAGCGACTGAAATGACTGCAACACTCAACACTATATCAGCTACTACAGTGACTGAAATGACTCCAACACTACAACACTATACACGCAACACTATACACATCAGCTACTACAGTGACTGAAATGACTGCAACACTCCAACACTACACACGCTCAGCTACCACAGTGACTGAAATGACTGCAACACTCAACACTATACACGTCAGCTACTACAGCGACTGAAATGACTGCAACACTCAACACTATACACGCAGCTACTACAGTGACTGAAATGATCCAACACTCAACATATACACGTCAGCTACTACAGTGACTGAAATGACTGCAACACTCAACACTACACACGCCAGCTACCACAGTGACTGAAATGACTGCAACACTCAACAAACGCCAGCTACCACAGTGATTGAAATGATGCAACACTCAACACTATACACGTCAGCTACCACAGTGACTGAAATGACTGCAACACTCAACACTATACACTATACACTATACACGTCAGCTACTACAGTGACTGAAATGACTGCAACACTATACACGCCAGCTACTACAGTGACTGAAATGACTGCAACACTATACATCAGCTACCACACAGTGACTGAAATGACTGCAACACTATACATGTCAGCTACTACAGCGACTGAAATGACTGCAACACTATACACGTCAGCTACTACAGTGACTGAAATGACTGCAACACTCAACACTACACACGTCAGCTACCACAGTGACTGAAATGACTGCAACACTCAACACTACACACGCCAGCTACTACAGTGACTGAAATGACTGCAACACTCAACACTATACACGTCAGCTACTACAGTGACTGAAATGACTGCAACACTCAACACTATACACGTCAGCTACCACAGTGACTGAAATGACTGCAACACTTAACACTACACACGTCAGCTACTACAGTGACTGAAATGACTGCAACACTCAACACTATACACGTCAGCTACCACAGTGACTGAAATGACTGCAACACTCAACACTATACACGTCAGCTACTACAGTGACTGAAATGACTGCAACACTCAACACTATACACATCAGCTACCACAGTGACTGAAATGACTGCAACACTCAACACTACACACGTCAGCTACACAGTGACTGAAATGACTGCAACACTCAACACTATACACGTCAGCTACTACAGTGACTGAAATGACTGCAACACTCAACACTATACACATCAGCTACACAGTGACTGAAATGACTGCAACACTCAACACTACACGTCAGCTACTACAGTGACTGAAATGACTGCAACACTCAACACTATACACTCAGCTACTACAGGACTGAAATGACTGCAACACTCAACAAACTGCTGGTTTATGTTACGGTACAGAGTCAATGTGGAGGCTATATACAGGGTATTACGGTACAGAGTCAATGTGGAGACTATATACAGGGTGTTACGGTACAGAGTCAATGTGGAGGCTATATACAGGGTATTACGGTACAGAGTCAATGTGGAGGCTATATACAGGGTATTACGGTACAGAGTCAATGTGTGGAGGCTATATACAGGGTATTACGGTACAGAGTCAATGTGGAGGCTATATACAGGGTGTTACGGTACAGAGTCAACGTGGAGGCTATATACAGGGTGTTACGGTACAGAGTCAATGTGGAGGCTATATACAGGGTGTTACGGTACAGAGTCAATGTGGAGGCTATATACAGGGTGTTACGGTACAGAGTCAATGTGGAGGCTATACAGGGGGTTATGGTACAGAGTCAATGTGGACTATATACAGGGTGTTACGGTACAGAGTCAATGTGGGAGGCTATATACAGGGTGTTACGGTACAGAGTCAATGTGGAGGCTATATACAGGGTGTTACGGTACAGAGTCAATGTGGAGGCTATATACAGGGGGGTTATGGTACAGAGTCAAAGTGGAGACTATATACAGGGTGTTACGGTACAGAGTCAATGTGGAGGCTATATACAGGGTGTTACGATATAGAGTCAATGTGGAGGCTATATACAGGGTGTTACATTACAGAGTCAATGTGGAGGCTATATACTGGTATACGGTACAGAGTCAATGTGGAGGCTATATACAGGGTGTTACGATACAGAGTCAATGTGGAGGCTATATACAGGGTGTTACGGTACAGAGTCAATGGGAGGCTATATACAGGGTATTGGTACAGAGTCAATGTGGAGGCTATATACAGGATGTTACGGTACAGAGTCAATGTGGAGGCTATATACTGGGTATTACGGTACAAAGTCAATGTGGAGGCTATATACAGGGTGTTACGTTACAGAGTCAATGTGGGAGGCTATATACAGGGTGTTACGGTACAGAGTCAATGTGGAGGCTATATACAGGGGGTTACGGTACAGAGTCAATGTGGAGGCTATATACAGGGTGGCACGGTACAGAGTCAATGTGGAGGCTATATACAGGGTATTACGGTACAGAGTCAATGTGGAGGCTATATACAGGATGTTACGGTACAGAGTCAATGTGGAGGCTATATACTGGGTATTACGGTACAGAGTCAATGTGGAGGCTATATACAGGGTGTTACGGTACAGAGTCAATGTGGAGGCTATATACAGGGTTTACGGTACAGAGTCAATGTGGAGGCTATATACAGGGTATTACGGTACAGAGTCAATGTGGAGGCTATATACAGGGTTTTACGGTACAGAGTCAATGTGGGAGGCTATATACAGGGTATTACGGTACAGAGTCAATGTGGAGGCTATATACAGGGTGTTACGGCAGAGTCAATGTGGAGGCTATATACAGGGTGTTACGGTACAGAGTCAATGTGGAGGCTATATACAGGGGGTACCGTACAGAGTCAATGTGGAGGCTATATACAGGGTATTACGGTACAGAGTCAATGTGGAGACTATATACAGGGGGTGCCGGTACAGAGTCAATGTGGAGGCTATATACAGGGTATTACGGTACAGAGTCACGTGGAGACTATATACAGGGTGTACATCCAAGGGCTGCCCTGTTCTGAGCCAATACCTCTCTATGTACATCCAAGGGCTGCCCTGTTCTGAGCCAATACCTCTCTATGTACATCCAAGGGCTGCCCTGTTCTGAGCCAATACCTCTCTATGTACATCCAAGGGCTGCCCTGTTCTGAGCCAATACCTCTCTATGTACATCTAAGGGCTGCCCTGTTCTGAGCCAATACCTCTCTATGTACATCCAAGGGCTGCCCTGTTCTGAGCCAATACCTCTCTATGTACATCCAAGGGCTGCCCTGTTCTGAGCCGATACCTCTCTAT
>NW_026284192.1:0-13670 GCF_023373465.1 Oncorhynchus keta
CCAGTAGGATCAGCACTGTGTGGAACCAAGTAGAGACTCCCTACCACTGACCCTAACTCCTAACCCTACCACTGTGTGGAACCAAGTAGAGACTCCCTACCACTGTGTAGAACTACCTCTCTCAGGTTGACCCTAACTCTAACCCTACCACTGTGTGGAACTGCGTAGAGGGAGAATAAGGTGAGCATCTCCCTTTCTCTCCTTTCCTCTCTCTCCTCTCGCTGATTGTCCTCTATCCCTCTCCCTATAATACAATCCCTACTCCCTCTCTCTCTCATTTATTTACCTCACTTCATCTCCACCTGACTTTTCAATCCTCTCTCTACCTTTCCCTCTCACATTAGCCAATGTATCCTTCTCTGCCTGATATCCTCCCATACCTCTGTCCCTCTGTCCCTCTGTCCCTCTGTCCCTCTGTCTCTCTGTCCCTCTTGGTCTGCCTGTCTGGGTCTGTCTGTCTGTAAGGGTCTCTCTCTCTCTCTCTCTCTCTCTCTCTCTCTCTCTGTCTCTCTCTCTCTCTCTCTCTCTCTCTGTCCCTCTGTCCCTCTCGGTCTGTCTGTCTGGGTCTGTCTGTCTGTAAGGGTCTCTCTCTCTCTCTCTCTCTCTCTCTCTCTCTCTGTCTCTCTGTCTCTCTCTCTCTCTCTCTCTGTCTCTCTCTCTGTCTCTCTCTCACTCTGTCTGTGTCTCTCTCTCTGTCTCTCTGTCTCTCTCTCTCTCTCTCTCTCTCTCTCTCTCTCTCTCTCTCTCTCTCTCTCTCTCTCTCTCACTCTGTCTCTCTGTCTGTCTCTCTCTTGTCTGTATCTCTGTCTTTCTCTCTCTCTTTGTCTGTATCTCTCCCTCTCTGTCTCTCTGTCTGTCTATCTCTCGAATGGCCTCACTCTGTCTCTCTGTCTGTCTCTCTGTATTGGTCTCTCTCTGGTTGGTGTTTTGTACTGTGAGGTCCACCAGACCCTCTGTGATTAATTATTTAAATGTTGACTTCACAGTGGGGAAATGTGTATGTGTGTAGTGTATGTGTTTGTGTGTAGTGTATGTGTTTGTGTGTGTATGTGTTTGTGTGTAGTGTATGTGTTTGTGTGTGTGTGTATGTGTTTGTGTGTAGTGTATGTGTTTGTGTGTGTGTGTGTATGTGTTTGTGTGTAGTTTATGTGTTTGTGTGTAGTGTATGTGTTTGTGTGTGTGTGTGTATGTGTTTGTGTGTAGTGTATGAGTTTGTGTGTGTGTGTATGTGTTTGTGTGTAGTGTATGTGTTTGTGTGTGTGTGTATGTGTTTGTGTGTAGTGTATGTATTTGTGTGTAGTGTATGTGTTTGTGTGTAGTGTATGTGTTTGTGTGTGTGTGTATGTGTTTGTGTGTAGTTTATGTGTTTGTGTGTAGTGTATGTGTTTGTGTGTGTGTGTGTATGTGTTTGTGTGTAGTGTATGTGTTTGTGTGTGTGTGTATGTGTTTGTGTGTAGTGTATGTGTTTGTGTGTGTGTGTATGTGTTTGTGTGTAGTTTATGTGTTTGTGTGTAGTGTATGTGTTTGTGTGTGTGTGTATGTGTTTGTGTGTAGTGTATGTGTTTGTGTGTGTGTGTATGTGTTTGTGTGTAGTGTATGTGTTTGTGTGTGTGTGTATGTGTTTGTGTGTAGTGTATGTATTTGTGTGTAGTGTATGTGTTTGTGTGTAGTGTATGTGTTTGTGTGTGTGTGTATGTGTTTGTGTGTAGTTTATGTGTTTGTGTGTAGTGTATGTGTTTGTGTGTGTGTGTATGTGTTTGTGTGTAGTGTATGTGTTTGTGTGTGTGTGTATGTGTTTGTGTGTAGTGTATGTGTTTGTGTGTGTGTGTATGTGTTTGTGTGTAGTGTATGTGTTTGTGTGTGTGTGTATGTGTTTGTGTGTAGTTTATGTGTTTGTGTGTAGTGTATGTGTTTGTGTGTGTGTGTGTATGTGTTTGTGTGTAGTGTATGTGTTTGTGTGTGTGTGTATGTGTTTGTGTGTAGTGTATGTGTTTGTGTGTGTGTGTATGTGTTTGTGTGTAGTGTATGTATTTGTGTGTAGTGTATGTGTTTGTGTGTGTGTGTATGTGTTTGTGTGTAGTGTATGTGTTTGTGTGTAGTGTATGTGTTTGTGTGTAGTGTATGTGTTTGTGTGTAGTGTATGTGTTTGTGTGTAGTGTATGTGTTTGTGTGTAGTGTATGTGTGTGTGTGTAGTGTATGTGTTTGTGTGTGTGTATGTGTATGTGTATGTGTGTGTGTATGTGTTTGTGTTTAGTGTATGTGTTTGTGTGTAGTGTAGTGTATGTGTTTGTGTGTAGTGTAGTGTATGTGTTTGTGTGCTCGCTCTCTGCGGCTCCTTCAAAAGACACTCAGCTTCTCAGCTCAGAGCCAGCAGACTCAATTGCATTATTTCTCTCTCTCTCTCTCTCTCTCTCTCTCTCTCTCTCTCTCTCTCTCTCTCTCTCTCTCTCTCTCTCTCTCTCTCTCTCTCTCTCTCTCTCTCTCTCTCTCTCTCTCCCCTCTCTCTCTCTCTCTTATCCCTCCATTCCTCCCTTGCTCGGCTGCCGGGTCGACGTGACTGCTGAGCCCGACTCTAATAACTCTCCAAAACAAGGTTTAGCTGCAGATCTGATTACAATCGAAGGGCAATACAGACACACTGACCCACAGAGTACAGGGCAGAGCAGACACTGCTATTTACCCTGTCTGTCTGTCTGTCTGCCTGCCTGCCTGCCTGCCTGTCTGTCCGTCCGTCCGTCCGTCTGTCTGTCTCTCTCTCTCTCTCTCTCTCTCTCTCTCTCTCTCTCTCTCTCTCTCTCTCTCTCTCTCTCTCTCTCTCTCTCTCTCTCTCTCTCTCTCTCTCTCTCTCTCTCTCTCTCTCTCTCTCTCTCTCTCTCTCTCTCTCTCTCTCTCTCTCTCTCTCTCTCTCAATTCAATTCAATTCAATTCAATTCAAGTGCTTTATTGGCAATGGGAAACATGTGTTAACATTGCCAAAGCAAGTGAGGTAGACAACATATAAAGTGAAAAACAACAAACATTAACAGTAAACATTACACATACAGAAGTTTCAAAACAGTAAAGACATTACAAATGTCATATTATATATATATATATATATATATATATATATATACAGTGTTTTAACTATGTACAGATGTGTAAAGGACACAACATAAAATAAATAAGCATAAATATGGGTTGTATTTACAATGGTGTTTGTTCTTCACTGGTTGCCCTTTTCTCGTGGCAACAGGTCACAAATATTGCTGCTGTGATGGCACACTGTGGAATTTCACCCAGTAGATATGGGAGTTTTTCAAAATTGGATTTGTTTTCGAATTCTTTGTGGATCTGTGTAATCTGAGGGAAATATGTCTCTCTAATATGGTCATACATTGGGCAGGAGGTTAGGAAGTGCAGCTCAGTTTCCACCTCATTTTGTGGGCAGTGTGCACATAGCCTGTCTTCTCTTGAGAGCCATGTCTGCCTACGGCGGCCTTTCTCAATAGCAAGGCTATGCTCACTGAGTCTGTACATAGTCAAAGCTTTCCTTAATTTTGGGTCAGTCACAGTGGTCAGGTATTCTGCCGCTGTGTACTCTCTGTGTAGGGCCAAATAGCATTCTAGTTTGCTCTGTTTTTTTGTTAATTCTTTCCAATGTGTTAAGTAATTATCTTTTTGTTTTCTCATGATTTGGTTGGGTCTAATTGTGCTGTTGTCCTGGGGCTCTATATGGTGTGTTTGTGTTTGTGAACAGAGCCCCAGGACCAACTTGCTTAGGGGACTCTTCTCCAGGTTCATCTCTCTGTAGGTGATGGCTTTGTTGTGGAAGGTTTGTGAATCGCTTCCTTTTAGGTGGTTGTAGAATTTAACGGCTCTTTTCTGGATTTTGATAATTAGTGGGTATCGGCCTAATTGTGCTCTGCATGCATTATTTCGTGTTCTACGTTGTACACGGAGGATATCTCAATTTGGTGTTTGTCCCATTTTGTGAAGTCTTGGTTGGTGAGCGGACCCCAGACCTCACAACCATAAAGGGCAATGGGCTCTATGACTGATTCAAGTATTTTTAGCCAAATCCTAATTGGTATGTTGAAATTTATGTTCCTTTTGATGGCATAGAATGCCCTTCTTGCCTTGTCTCTCAGATCGTTCACAGCTTTGTGGAAGTTACCTGTGGCGCTGATGTTTAGGCCAAGGTATGTATAGTTTTTGTGTGCTCTAGGGCAACAGTGTCTAGATGGAATTTGTATTTGTGGTCCTGGTGACTGGACCTTTTTGGAACACCATTATTTTGGTCTTACTGAGATTTACTGTCAGGGCCCAGGTCTGACAGAATCTGTGCATAAGATCTAGGTGCTGATGTAGGCCCTCCTTGGTTGGTGACAGAAGTACCAGATCATCAGCAAACAGTAGACATTTCACTTGGATTCTAGTAGGGTGAGGCCGGGTGCTGCAGACTTTTCTAGTGCCGCGCCAGTTCGTTGATATATATGTTGAAGAGGGTGGGGCTTAAGCTGCATCCCTGTCTAACCCCACGACCCTGTGTGAAGAAATGTGTGTGTTTTTTGCCAATTTTAACCGCACACTTGTTGTTTGTGTACATGGATTTTATGATGTCGTATGTTTTACCCCCAACACCACTTTCCATCAGTTTGTATAGCAGACCCTCATGCCAAATTGAGTCAAAGGCTTTTGTGAAATCAACAAAGCATGAGAAGACTTTGCCTTTGTTTTGGTTTGTTTGGTTGTCAATTAGTGTGTGCAGGGTGAATACGTGGTCTGTTGTACGGTAATTTGGTAAGTACATTGTTTTCATTGAGGAAGTGTACGAGTCTGCTGTTAATGATAATGCAGAGGATTTTCCCAAGGTTACTGTTGACGCATATTCCACGGTAGTTATTGGGGTCAAATTTGTCTCCATTTTTGTGGATTGGGGTGATCAGTCCTTGGTTCCAAATATTGGGGAAGATGCCAGAGCTAAGGATGATGTTAAAGAGTTTTAGTATAGCCAATTGGAATTTGTTGTCTGTATATTTGATCATTTCATTGAGGATACCATCAACACCACAGGCCTTTTTGGGTTGGAGGGTTTTAATTTTGTCCTGTAACTCATTCAATGTAATTGGAGAATCCAGTGGGTTCTGGTAGTCTTTAATAGTTGATTCTAAGATCTGTATTTGATCATGTATATGTTTTTGCTCTTTATTCTTTGTTATAGAGCCAACAAGATTGGAGAAGTGGTTTACCCATACATCTCCATTTTGGATAGATAATTCTTCGTGTTGTTGTTTGTTTAGTGTTCTCCAATTTTCCCAGAAGTGGTTAGAGTCTATGGATTTTATTACATTGAGCTGATTTCTGACGTGCTGTTCCTTCTTTTTCCGTAGTGTATTTCTGTATTGTTTTAGTGATTCACCATAGTGAAGGCGTAGACTCAGGTTTTCCGGGTCTCTATGTTTTTTGGTTGGACAGGTTTCTCAATAACTTTCTTAGATTTTTGCATTCTTCATCAAACCATTTGTCATTGTTGTTAATTTTCTTCGGTTTTCTATTTGAGATTTTTAGATTTGATAGGGAGGCTGAGAGGTCAAATATACTGTTAAGATTTTCTACTGCTAAGTTTACACCTTCACTATTACAGTGGAATGTTTTACCCAGGAAATTGTCTAAAGGGGATTGAATTTGTTGTTGCCTAATTGTTTTTTGGTAGGTTTCCAAACTGCATTCCTTCCATCTATAGCATTTCTTAACCTCTTGCTCCTACCTGGCACGCAGGCGTCCCATCTAGAGCTCTGGAAATGCAAATGCGCTACGCTAAATGCTAATAGTACTAGTTAAAACTCAAACATTCATTAAAATACACATGCAGGGTATTGAATTAAAACTACACTCGTTGTGAATCCAGGCAACAAGTCAGATTTTTAAAATGCTTTTCGGCGAAAGCATGAGAAGCTATTATCTGATAGCATGTAACACCCCAAAAGACCCGCAGGGGACGTAAACAAAATAATTAGCATAGTCGTCGCTACACAAACCGCACAAATAAAATATAAAACATTCATTACCTTTGACCATCTTCTTTGTTGGCACTCCTAGATGTCCCATAATCACTATTGGGTCTTTTTTTTTCGATTAAATCGGTCCATATATAGCCTAGATATCGATCTATGAAGACTGTGTGATAAACGGAAAAAAATAGCGTTTCATAACGTAACGTCAGTTTTTAAAATTCCCGGGACCACCCATACGTAGAATGTATGCACACATGACTGTAAGTCGCTTTGGATAAAAGCGTCAGCTAAATGGCATATATTATTATTATTTATTATTATTATATTAAAATTCAAAAAGTCGACGATAAACTTTCACAAAACACTTCGAAATACTTTTGTAATGCAACTTTAGGTATTAGTACACGTTAATAAGCAATAAAATTCATCAGGAGGCGATGTCAATTCTATAGGTGTCCATCTCGAAAAAATGTCTGGAGAGAGCTCGACCAAAACATCCGGTCGGAGACCGGAGGGAATCGGTTCCCTTGATTCAGTTTGACCAAGAATCAAAGCTGAATCAAATGACAAGACTCTAGACAACGTGTGGAAGCTGTAGGCACTGCAACCTCGGCCTCATTTAATTCGGTTCACTTTGAACAATTCCTGGAAGTAGCGCAAGGATATTTATTTCCATTTTCAGTTCACTTTTCGATGAAACGGACGTTCTGTTATAGTTACAGCCGTGATTTAACCAGTTTTATAAACGTCTGAGTGTTTTCTATCCACACATACTAATCATATGCATATACTATATTCCTGGCCTGAGTAGCAGGGCGCTGAAATGTTGCTCGATTTTTAACAGAATGTTAGAAAAAGTAGAGGGTCGACTTAACAGGTTAATGTTACTCAGTTCCTTTGGCTTTGATGCCTCATGATTGAGTATTGCTCTGTTTAAGTAGACTGTGATTTTGCTGTGGTCTGATAGGGGTGTCAGTGGGCTGACTGTGAACGCTCTGAGAGACTCTGGGTTGAGGTCAGTGATAAAGTAGTCTACAGTACTACTGCCAAGAGATGAGCTATAGGTGTACCTACCATAGGAGTCCCCTCGAAGCCTACCATTGACTATGTACATACCCAGCGTGCGACAGAGCTGCAGGAGTTGTGACCCGTTTTTGTTGGTTATGTTGTCATAGTTGTGCCTAGGGGGGCATATGTGGGAGGGAATGCTGTCACCTCCAGGCAGGTGTTTGTCCCCCTGTGTGCTGAGGGTGTCAGGTTCTTGTCCGGTTCTGGCATTTAGGTCGCCACAGACTAGTACATGTCCCTGGGCCTGGAAATGATTGATTTCCCCCTCCAGGGTGGAGAAGCTGTCTGCATTAAAATATGGGGATTCTAGTGGGGGGGATATAGGTAGCACACAGGAGGACATTTTTCTCTGTTAGGATAATTTCCTTTTGAATTTCTAGCCAAATGTAGAATGTTCCTGTTTTGATTAATTTAATGGAGTGAGTTAGGTCTGCTCTATACCAAATTAGCATACCCCCTGAGTCCCTTCCCTGTTTCACACCTGGTAGTTTGGTGGATGGGACTACCAGCTCTCTGTAACCTAGAGGGCAACCAGTGGGTCTGTCTCCTCTATACCAGGTTTCTTGCATGATGACAATGTCTGTATTACCGATTTCTTTGGTGAAGTCCGGGTTTCTGCTCTTCAGGCCAAAGGCAGATGACCTCAGGCCTGGGATATTCCAGGATGATATAGTGAATGCTTTTTGTTCCATAGAGTGTCCAATGTTGTTGGTCGTGGTTTGGCCTCAGGCCAGTAAGTGTGAGCAGAGCCTGCTGAGCATCTGGTACATGCTATTGGCTTGGGCGAGTGTGAGAGTGGGGGTTGGGACTGTTTGCCCGCTCACTACCTGGGCGTATGTGTGTTGAGGCCCTTCCATGTTGAGGCCCTCTTTGCGGGGGTGGGGTGCATGGGGTGGGCAGGAGTGGCATAGGTCTGATCTGAGGGGGCCTGAATGGGGTGTGGGCATGGTTGGGTGTTTGGACACCAGAGTTTAGACACACTGTGTTTGGGAAAAAGTTTTTTTTCTTCTATATATTTCCCATTTGAGTCCATAAGTAGTACAATCTGTGTCTTGTGTTTGTCCTCAGTGGGTGTGGGGGGTTGTCAGGAGGGCTATCAGGCAGGCTGACAGGGGGGGTGGTCAGAGGGGGTGAGAGCCGCTGGGCTTGGGGTTCTTCATTTGTCTGTTCTGCTGTGATGTCGACTCTATGGTCAGGGTCTGGTGTGGACTGTTCTGCTGTGGTGTCGAGACTTTTGTTGGGTGCTGAGGTGAGCTGTTCTGCTGGCTTCTCTGTGGGGATGGCCACCTCTCTAGTGGGTTGTTCTCTGTCGCACGCCGTCCCCCTCAACCTCTCCTCCATCCCCCTCACCCTCTCCTCCATCCCCCTCAACCTCTCCTCCACCAGCAGTCTGACACTCTCCTCTAGTGCTCTGTTCTGCTCCTCTTTCTCCTGTTGTATTTGTCTCACGACTGTCCAAAGTGCAGATATGTCTCTGTCCACCTCCAGCTCTCCGGGTCTGGTTAAGGGGGTGTTGTTGTGCTGGACTGTTGTCTGGGTCTGTGCTGACTGAAGTGTAATACCTGCTGTTCCAGCTCCACCTGCCTTACCTCCAGCTGGGTGAATTTGTCCTTCATTTGGATGAGGGAGTGGTAATCTGTGCTGGGAGGTTGACTCTTTTTATTTATTTTTTATTTCACCTTTATTTAACCAGGTAGGCTAGTTGAGAACAAGTTCTCATTTGCAACTGCGACCTGGCCAAGATAAAGCATAGCAGTGTGAACAGACAACACAGAGTTACACATGGAGTAAACAATTAGCAAGTCAATAACACAGTAGAAAAAAAATGGGCAGTCTATATACAATGTGTGCAAAAGGCATGAGGAGGTAGGCGAATAATACAATTTTGCAGATTAACACTGGAGTGATAAATGATCAGATGGGCATGTACAGGTAGAGATATTGGTGTGCAAAGAGCAGAAAAGTAAATAAATAAAAACAGTATAAAAACAGTATGGGAATGAGGTAGGTGAAAAAGGGTGAGCTATTTACCTATAGACTAAGTACAGCTGCAGCGATCGGTTAGCTGCTCGGATAGCTGATGTTTGAAGTTGGTGAGGAGATAAAAGTCTCCAACTTCAGCGATTTTTGCAATTCGTTCCAGTCACAGGCAGCAGAGTACTGGAACGAAAGGCGGCCAAATGAGGTGTTGGCTTTAGGGATGATCAGTGAGATACACCTGCTGGAGCGCGTGCTACGGATGGGTGTTGCCATCGTGACCAGTGAGCTGAGATAAGGCGGAGCTTTACCTAGCATGGACTTGTAGATGACCTGGAGCCAGTGGGTCTGGCGACGAATATGTAGTGAGGGCCAGCCGACTAGAGCATAC
The DNA here is from genome assembly GCF_023373465.1 of Oncorhynchus keta. Classification (NCBI taxonomy): domain Eukaryota; kingdom Metazoa; phylum Chordata; class Actinopteri; order Salmoniformes; family Salmonidae; genus Oncorhynchus; species Oncorhynchus keta. The sequence continues at coordinate 9,434 of NW_026284192.1, forward strand.
AAGTCGCAGTGGTGGGTGGTATAAGGTGCTTTAGTGACAAATCGGATGGCACTGTGATAGACTGCATCCAGTTTGCTGAGTAGAGTGTTGGAAGCCATTTTGTAGATGACATCGCCGAAGTCGAGGATCGGTAGGATAGTCAGTTTTACTAGGGTAAGCTTGGCAGCGTGAGTGAAGGAGGCTTTGTTGCTGAATAGAAAGCCGACTCTGGATTTGATTTTTGATTGGAGATGTTTGATGTGAGTCTGGAAGGAGAGTTTGCAGTCTAGCCAGACACCTAGGTACTTATAGATGTCCACATATTCAAGGTTGGAACCATCCAGGGTGGTGATGCTAGTCGGGCATGCGGGTGCAGGCAGCGATCGGTTGAAAAGCATGCATTTGGTTTTACTCGCGTTTAAGAGCATTTGGAGGCCACGGAAGGAGTGCTGTATGGCATTGAAGCTCGTTTGGAGGTTTGATAGCACAGTGTCCAATGACGGGCCGAAAGTATATAGAATGGTGTCGTCTGCGTAGAGGTGGATCAGGGAATCGCCCGCAGCAAGAGCAACATCATTGATATATACAGAGAAAAGAGTCGGCCCGAGAATTGAACCCTGTGGCACCCCCATAGAGACTGCCAGAGGACCGGACAGCATGCCCTCTGATTTGACACACTGAACTCTGTCTGCAAAGTAATTGGTGAACCAGGCAAGGCAGTCATCCGAAAAACCGAGGCTGTTGAGTCTGCCGATAAGAATTTGGTGATTGACAGAGTCGAAAGCCTCTCTGCTGGGGGTTGCTCGTCTGTGGGGTTACATAATGAAGAGGTCTGGTCTGACCCGCTCGGTGTGGGGGTATCTTTATCAAGGGAGAGCTTCTCCTGCTGGGCTAATTCTTTGATTAGGTGAAAGTCCAGCTGAAACTGTTTGGGGTTACCCTGTGCCATTACTGTTCCGGACTTATAGATATTTATATTACTTGACTCAGAGTCCTCGTTATCAAGCATTCTGAGTTTCCAACCCTCGTTAATCCCCCCCCCCCTTGTAACAGAGGGGTAGTGTGCTAATATAGCACTGTGCCATGCCAGGGGATGGTTTGTGTGGAAGATAAGGTTGCTGATGTTCCCATTTTTGTAATAGTCAGCAAAAAGTGTCGCTTGATTTTCCATAAGGAGCTTCATTTTTTAATCTTTTCTTGACTTATCATTCTTTACATGCAAAGGGTACTGTATTTTAATTACCTCTGAACAGCGGGAGGGAGCCTCTAAGGCCTCTCCATTTGGTTGGGGTAGACTGTGTGACTCTCCTGCCATTGTTGGGCTAATGGGCTTTGACACCTCTCACTTGACACGTCAGTGCTAGTTGAAGCTGTATAAAGCTTGGCAGAATTATGTTAGAATTCAGTCCTTATAAAGTAATGTTGTGTATTTTTCTTCTTGGCTTTTGGCTTTTAAAATATAGTTTCAGACTAAACATTACTCACTCAGTTCCAGGATGGATGGTGTTTTCAGGTTTCTGTTGTTTTGCTGTATAGAATAATACATCTTGGTAGTTGTGAACCTTCCAGGTGATTCCGTAATTCCGTCCAAAATCAGGTTGTAGGTTTTAAGTTTTGATTTGAAGTGGGGATTATGTTGTCGAGGGTAGAATCCAGTATGTGTTCCTGACAAAAAATCCAAGTCTATCTAACTCCTAATCTATCCTTTTTAAAGACATTTACATTTACATTTAAGTCATTTAGCAGACGCTCTTATCCAGAGCGACTTACAAATTGGTGCATTCACCTTATGACATCCAGTGGAACAGTCACTTTACAATAGTGCATCTAAATCTTAAAAGGGGGGGGGGGTGAGAAGGATTACTTATCCTATCCTAGGTATTCCTTAAAGAGGTGGGGTTTCAGGTGTCTCCGGAAGGTGGTGATTGACTCCGCTGTCCTGGCGTCGTGAGGGAGTTTGTTCCACCATTGGGGGGCCAGAGCAGCGAACAGTTTTGACTGGGCTGAGCGGGAACTGTACTTCCTCAGTGGTAGGGAGGCGAGCAGGCCAGAGGTGGATGAACGCAGTGCCCTTGTTTGGGTGTAGGGCCTGATCAGAGCCTGGAGGTACTGAGGAAATGCTGAGAAATGCAGGAGCTCATCTGATCCTGACTTCTCTGACCTCTCCCTTTTCTCTCTCTCTCTCTCTCTCTCTCTCTCTCTCTCTCTCTCTCTCTCTCTCTCTCTCTCTCTCTCTCTCTCTCTCTCTCTCTCTCTCTCTCTCTCTCTCTCTCTCTCTCTCTCTCTCTCTCTCTCTCTCTCTCTCTCTCTCTCTCTCTCTCTCTCTCTCTCTCTCTCTCTCTCCCTCTCTTTCTCTCTCCCTCTCTCTCTCTGTCTCTCTCTCTCTCTCTGTCTCTCTCTCTCTCTCTCTCTCTCTCTCTCTCTCTCTCTCTCTCATTTCTCATCATGCCCTATCTCTATATATATACAGTTTTGTAACGATGTGCAAATAGTTAAAGTATAAAAGGGAAAATAAATAAACATAAATATGTTTGTTCTTCACTTGTTGCCCTTTTCTTGTGGCAACATGTCACCAATTCTGTGGTATTTCACCCAAGAGATATGTGAGTTTATCAAAATAGATTTTTTAAAATCGAATTCTGCCTATGGAGACCTTTCTCAATACAAAGGCTATGCGCTCTCCCTCCCTCCCTCCCTCTCCCTCTCCAGATTAGAGTGTAGGGACTGTCTGTAAGCAGTCTGTACTGACCTTCCCTTCACAGACTGAACCTCCCTTCACAGACTGACTCTCCCTTCACAGACTGACCTTTCCATCACAGACTGACCCTCAGATCACAGACTGACTCTACAATCACAGACTGACCCTCAGATCACAGACTGACTCTACAATCAAAGACTGACCCTCCCATGAGAGACTGACCCTCCTATAACAGACTGACCCGTCCATCACAGACTGACCTTACAATCAAAGACTGACCCTACAATCAAAGACTGACCCTCCCATAACAGACTGACCCTCCCATTACAGACTGACCCTCCCATTACAGACTGACCCTCCCATTACAGACTGACTCCCCCATTACAGACTGACCCTCCCATCACAGACTGACCCTCCAATCACAGACTGACCCTCCCATCACAGACTGACCCTCCCATCACAGACTGACTCTCCCATTACAGACTGACCCTCCCATGACAGACTGACCCTCCCATCACAGACTGACCCTCCCATGACAGACTGACCCTCCCATCACAGACTGACCCTCCCATAACAGACTGACCCTCCCATCACAGACTGACCATCCCATCACAGACTGACCCTCCCATCACAGACTGACCCTCCCATGACAGACTGACCCTCCCATCACAGACTGACCCTCCCATCACAGACTGACCCTCCCATCACAGACTGACCCTCCCATCACAGACTGACCCTCCCATAACAGACTGACCCTCCCATCACAGACTGACCCTCCCATCACAGACTGTCCCTCCCATCACAGACTGACCCTCCCATGACAGACTGACCCTCCCATCACAGACTGACCCTCCCATCACAGACTGACCCTCCCATCACAGACTGACCCTCCCATCACAGACTGACCCTCCCATAACAGACTGACCCTCCCATCACAGACTGACCCTCCCATCACAGACTGAGTACTGGTTAATTTACAACTCTTCCTTCCTTCCTTCCTACCTTCCTTTGCTTCCATCCTCCAAGCCGCTAACACACATTCACACTCCTATTTTAAAGAGTTGTCAAGCCTGCCAGAGGAATGGAGATAACCTGGGAGATGGAGAGAGAGAGAGAAAGAGAGAGAGAAAGAGAGAGAGAGAGAGAGAGAGAGAGAGAGAGAGAGAGAGAGAGAGAGAGAGAGAGAGAGAGAGAGAGAGAGAGAGAGAGAGAGAGAGAGAGAGAGAGAGAGAGAGAGAGAGAGAGAGAGAGAGAGAGAGAGAGAGAGAGAGAGAGAGAGAGAGAGAGAGAGAAGAGAGAGAGAGAGAGAGAGAGAGAGAGAGAGAGAGAGAGAGAGAGAGAGAGAGAGAGAGAGAGAGAGAGAGAGAGAGAGAGAGAGAGAGAGAGAGAGAGACAGAGAGAGAGAGAGAGAGAGAGAGAGAGAGAGAGAGAGAGAGAGAGAGAGAGAGAAGAGAGAGAGAGAGAGAGAGAGAGAGAGAGAGAGAGAGAGAGAGAGAGAGAGAGAGAGAGAGAGAGAGAGAGAGAGAGAGAGAGACAGAGAGAGAGAGAGAGAGAGAGAGA
>NW_026284193.1:0-3860 GCF_023373465.1 Oncorhynchus keta
AGCCCAGTGGTAAGAGTGTAGGCTGCAGGGTAGCCTAGTGGTTAGAGTGTAGGGGCTGCAGGGTAGCCTAGTGGTTAGAGTGTAGGGGCTGCAGGGTAGCCTAGTGGTTAGAGTATAGGGGCTGCAGGGTAGCCTAGTGGTAAGAGTGTAGGGACGGCAGGGTAGCCTAGTGGTTAGAGTGTAGGGACGGCAGGGTAGCCTAGTGGTTAGAGTGTAGGGGCTGCAGGGTAGCCTAGTGGTTAGAGTATAGGGGCGGCAGGGTAGCCTAGTGGTTAGAGTGTAGGGGCTGCAGGGTAGCCTAGTGGTTAGAGTGTAGGGACGGCAGGGTAGCCTAGTGGTTAGAGAGTAGGGGCTGCAGGGTAGCCTAGTGGTTAGAGTGTAGGGGCTGCAGGGTAGCCTAGTGGTTAGAGTGTAGGGGCTGCAGGGTAGCCTAGTGGTTAGAGTGTAGAGGCGGCAGGGTAGCCTAGTGGTAAGTGTGTAGGGGCGGCAGGGTAGCCTAGTGGTAAGAGTGTAGGGGCGGCAGGGTAGCCTAGTGGTAAGAGTGTAGGGGCGGCAGGGTAGCCTAGTGGTTAGAGTGTAGGGGCGGCAGGGTAGCCTAGTGGTAAGAGTGTAGGGGCGGCAGGGTAGCCTAGTGGTAAGAGTGTAGGGGCGGCAGGGTAGCCTAGTGGTAAGAGGTAGGGGCGGCAGGGTAGCCTAGTGGTAAGTGTGTAGGGGCGGCAGGGTAGCCTAGTGGTAAGAGTGTAGGGGTGGCAGGGTAGCCTAGTGGTAAGAGTGTAGGGGCGGCAGGGTAGCCTAGTGGTTAGAGTGTAGGGGCGGCAGGGTAGCCTAGTGGTAAGAGTGTAGGGGCGGCAGGGTAGCCTAGTGGTAAGAGTGTAGGGGCGGCAGGGTAGCCTAGTGGTAAGAGTGTAGGGGCGGCAGGGTAGCCTAGTGGTAAGAGTGTAGGGGCGGCAGGGTAGCCTAGTGGTAAGAGTGTAGGGGCGGCAGGGTAGCCTAGTGGTAAGAGTGTAGGGGCGGCAGGGTAGCCTAGTGGTAAGAGTGTAGGGGCGGCAGGGTAGCCTAGTGGTAAGAGTGTAGGGGCGGCAGGGTAGCCTTGTGGTTAGAGTGTTGGACTAGTAACCTAAATGGTTGCAAGTTCAAATCCCCGAAGTACAAATCCATTGTTCTGCCCCTGAACAGGCAGTTAACCCGCTGTTTCTAGACCAGTTAACCCACTGTTCCTAGACCAGTTAACCCACTGTTCCTAGACCAGTTAACCCACTGTTCCTAGACCAGTTAACCCACTGTTCCTAGACCAGTTAACCCACTGTTCCTAGACCAGTTAACCCACTGTTCCTAGGCTGTCATTGAAAATAAAAAAGACTCCAAAGCAGACGTAACTTTTCACTGTGAAAGAGGCTGTGTCTTTGTTGGTTGGAGATACGCGTTCGAACACGTCTTTGCACTTTGATGTTGAGAAAAGTGAACAGCAGGTCTTGTTGACGTTTGATGAAGGGGAAACTTGAAGATTTATAGCTCTCAGATCAGATTTAGCTCTCAGATCAGATTTAGCTCTCAGATCAGATTTAGCTCTCAGATCAGATTTAGCTCTCAGATCAGATTTAGCTCTCAGATCAGATTTAGCTCTCAGATCAGATTTAGCTCTCAGATCAGATTTAGCTCTCAGATCAGATGTATGGCTCTCAGATCAGATTTAGGTCTCAGATCAGATTTATAGCTCTCAGATCAGATTTAGCTCTCAGATCAGATTTAGCTCTCAGATCAGATTTTGCTCTCAGATCAGATTTAGCTCTCAGATCAGATTTTGCTCTCAGATCAGATTTTGCTCTCAGATCAGATTTAGGTCTCAGATCAGATTTATAGCTCTCAGATCAGATTTTGCTCTCAGATCAGATTTTGCTCTCAGATCAGATTTAGCTCTCAGATTAGCAAATTGTGTCACTCGAATGATTTCTTTCTGTCACATTTAAATAGTTGCAGGGTTTCGCTGTGTATAGTCAGCTAACTTGATGGTTGTTTTGTGTTGTTTCTACCAATGTAATTCACATTGAAACAGCCCAAGCTATCTATCTATCTATCTATCTATCTATCTATCTATCTATCTATCTATCTATCTATCTATCTATCTATCTATCTATCTATCTATCTATATCTATATCTATATATCTATCTATCTATCTATCTATCTATCTATCTATCTGTCTGTCTGTCAGTCTGTCTGTCTGTCTGTCTGTCTGTCTGTCTGTCTGTCTGTCTGTCTGTCTGTCTGTCTGTCTGTCTGTCTGTCTATCTATCTATCTATCTATCTATCTATCTATCTATCTATCTATCTATCTATATATCTATATCTATATCTATCTATCTATCTATCTATCTATCTATCTGTCTGTCTGTCAGTCTGTCTGTCTGTCTGTCTGGCAAGAAAAGTTGTGTGTGGCGGTAAATTTGGACTGTGTCACTTTCACCAACTAACTAGCCACTGAAATGAAGAGTGGAGTCATTTGTGTTTATCTGTTGAGCTTAGGTTATGGTTTGTTGTGTTTGCTAGGTGCAGATATTCATAGGCTATACATTGCCTCGTTTTCCTATTATTTGCTGTCGTGTAGTAGATGTAGTAGTAGGGTAGTAGATGCCCATGCAGTGGAGCACATATGCTATTGAGTTGCAGACATACTTGTTTACACAGCCAGCGGACATGTGGTTTGTTTTGTCCTGTTTCTAACCATGCAATTCATTTGGAAACTGTCCCAGCTTTGTAATTAATCAGGCAAAAAAATTGGAAAACTCTTTACTTTAGCCTGTCATGGTACGAAAACAAGAGTTGATGGAAGGCAACGTTGCTTTGTTCGCGATGCTGTAACTGTCACACAGTTTACTATGGAAACCCTCTAAGTGGTGATTATTAGGAAGATAGTATGTGTACTGTACGGTTGAGAAAAAGAGATGAAGGAAGAGACAGACAACCTCAATACGATTTAATACGATGTTTACTACATTTTGAAATAGTCTCTGAATAGTTGTTTGCATTCTTTTTTTGTTACATTGTTACAGAAAGAGTAAGTAAGAATCTTCATTTGTAGTCTACTCTGTGTGGGTGATTTTAGGTATTTTCTATGTATAGTTTCTAACTTTGGGGCGGCAGGGTCGCCTAGTGGTTAGAGAGTTGGACTAAGAACCGTGAAGTTTGCAAGTTCAAACCCCCAAGCTGACAAGGTACAAATCTGTCGTTCTGCCCCTGAACAGGCAGTTAACCCACTGTTCCTAGGCCAGTCAACCCACTGTTCCTAGACCAGTTAACCCACTGTTCCTAGACCAGTTAACTCACTGTTCCTAGACCAGTTAACCCACTGTTCCTAGACCAGTTAACCCACTGTTCCTAGACCAGTTAACTCACTGTTCCTAGACCAGTTAACCCACTGTTCCTAGACCAGTTAACTCACTGTTCCTAGACCAGTTAACCCACTGTTCCTAGACCAGTTAACCCACTGTTCTTAGGCAGTCATTGTAAAATAAGAATTTCTTCTTAACTGACATGCCTGGTTAAATATATATATTTTTTAATGAATAAATGTTGCATTTATTGAATTGTTGTCAGTACTATTTTTAAAAAACATTTTGTGCCTCTGTAGGATGGGGCTTTGCTTCAAGAAGCTTTGTGGCATTTTGTAGGCTAAATGCAAACCAAATGAGTGTTATTCCGATTGATATGAATGTGGTGTCATATTAAAGAAGAGGTTGTGCCCTTTACAACTATGTTAATCTTCTCTTTGTAATTTGTTCTTTTGTTTTCCATCTATGTCTGTTTGTTTGAAATGTGTGAGAAAATGTGTTTCACCCTGCTACATCTCAACTCCTCGTGGAGG
>NW_026284194.1:0-6121 GCF_023373465.1 Oncorhynchus keta
CTATTTACTTCTCCTAGCATGTTGTTGTTGGTAGAGGTCTATCTATTTACTTTTCCTAGCATGTTGTTGCTGGTAGGAGGATCTACTATTGTTGCTTTTCCTAGCATGTTGTTGGTAGAGGTCTACTATTGCTTTTCCTAGCATTGTTGTTGGTAGAGAAGTCTACTATTTACTTTTCCTAGCATTGTTGTTGGTAGAGGTCTACTATTTACTTTTCTAGCATGTTGTTGTTGGGAAGTCTACTATTTCACTTTCCTAGCATGTTGTTGCTGGTAGGAGTCATACTATTTACTTTTCCTAGCATGTTGTTGTTGGTAGAGGGTCTACTATTTACTTTTCCTAGCATGTTGTTGTTGGTAGAGGTCTACTATTTACTTTTCCTAGCATGTTGTTGTTGGTAGAGAGGTCTACTATTTACTTTTCCTAGCATGTTGTTGTTGGTAGAGAGGTCTACTATTTACTTTTCCTAGCATGTTGTTGTTGGTAGAGAGGTCTACTATTTACTTTTCCTAGCATGTTGTTGTTGGTAGAGAAGTCTACTATTTACTTTTCCTAGCATGTTGTTGTTGGTAGAGAGGTCTACTATTTACTTTTCCTAGCATGTTGTTGTTGGTAGAGAAGTCTACTATTTACTTTTCCTAGCATGTTGTTGTTGGTAGAGAGGTCTACTATTTACTTTTCCTAGCATGTTGTTGTTGGTAGAGAGGTCTACTATTTACTTTTCCTAGCATGTTGTTGTTGGTAGAGGTCTACTATTTACTTTTCCTAGCATGTTGTTGTTGGTAGAGAGTCTACTATTTACTTTTCCTAGCATGCTGTTGTTGGTAGAGAGGTCTACTATTTACTTTTCCTAGCATGTTGTTGTTGGTAGAGAAGTCTACTATTTACTTTTCCTAGCATGTTGTTGTTGGTAGAGAGGTCTACTATTTACTTTTCCTAGCATGTTGTTGTTGGTAGAGAGTCTACTATTTACTTTTCCTAGCATGTTGTTGTTGGTAGAGGTCTACTATTTACTTTTCCTAGCATGTTGTTGTTGGTAGAGGTCTACTATTTACTTTTCCTAGCATGTTGTTGTTGGTAGAGAGGTCTACTATTTACTTTTCCTAGCATGTTGTTGTTGGTAGAGAGGTCTACTATTTACTTTTCCTAGCATGTTGTTGTTGGTAGAGAGTTCTACTATTTACTTTTCCTAGCATGTTGTTGTTGGTAGAGGTCTACTATTTACTTTTCCTAGCATGTTGTTGTTGGTAGAGAGGTCTACTATTTACTTTTCCTAGCATTTTGTTGTTGGTAGAGAGGTCTACTATTTACTTTTCCTAGCATGTTGTTGTTGGTAGAGGTCCACTAGTTACTTTTCCTAGCATGTTGTTGTTGGTAGAGAGGTCTACTATTTACTTTTCCTAGCATTTTGTTGTTGGTAGAGAGGTTCTACTATTTACTTTTCCTAGCATGTTGTTGTTGGTAGAGGTCTACTATTTACTTTTCCTAGCATGTTGTTGTTGGTAGAGGTCTACTATTTACTTTTCCTAGCATGTTGTTGTTGGTAGAGGTCTACTATTTACTTTTCCTAGCATGTTGTTGTTGGTAGAGAGGTCTACTATTTACTTTTCCTAGCATGTTGTTGTTGGTAGAGGTCTACTATTTACTTTTCCTAGCATGTTGTTGTTGGTAGAGGTCTACTATTTACTTTTCCTAGCATGTTGTTGTTGGTAGAGAGTCTACTATTTACTTTTCCTAGCATGTTGTTGTTGGTAGAGGTCTACTATTTACTTTTCCTAGCATGTTGTTGTTGGTAGAGAGTCTACTATTTACTTTTCCTAGCATGTTGTTGTTGGTAGAGAGGTCTACTATTTACTTTTCCTAGCATGTTGTTGTTGGTAGAAGGTCTACTATTTACTTTTCCTAGCATGTTGTTGTTGGTAGAGGTCTACTATTTACTTTTCCTAGCATGTTGTTGTTGGTAGAGAGTCTACTATTTACTTTTCCTAGCATGTTGTTGTTGGTAGAGAGGTCTACTATTTACTTTTCCTAGCATGTTGTTGTTGGTAGAGAGGTCTACTATTTACTTTTCCTAGCATGTTGTTGTTGGTAGAGAGGTCTACTATTTACTTTTCCTAGCATGTTGTTGTTGGTAGAGAGGTCTACTATTTACTTTTCCTAGCATGTTGTTGTTGGTAGAGAGGTCTACTATTTACTTTTCCTAGCATGTTGTTGTTGGTAGAGGTCTACTATTTACTTTTCCTAGCATGTTGTTGTTGGTAGAGAGGTCTACTATTTACTTTTCCTAGCATGTTGTTGTTGGTAGAGAGGTCTACTATTTACTTTTCCTAGCATGTTGTTGTTGGTAGAGAGTTACACTATTTACTTTTCCTAGCATGTTGTTGTTGGTAGAGAGGTCTACTATTTACTTTTCCTAGCATGTTGTTGTTGGTAGAGAGGTCTACTATTTACTTTTCCTAGCATTTTGTTGTTGGTAGAGAGGTCTACTATTTACTTTTCCTAGCATGTTGTTGTTGGTAGAGAGGTCCACTATTTACTTTTCCTAGCATGTTGTTGTTGGTAGAGAGGTCTACCATTTACTTTTCCTAGCATGCTGTTGTTGGTAGAGAGTCTACTATTTACTTTTCCTAGCATGTTGTTGTTGGTAGAGAAGTCTACTATTTACTTTTCCTAGCATGTTGTTGTTGGTAGAGAGGTCTACTATTTACTTTTCCTAGCATGTTGTTGTTGGTAGAGAGGTCTACTATTTACTTTTCCTAGCATTTTGTTGTTGGTGAGAGGTCTACTATTTACTTTTCCTAGCATTTTGTTGGTAGAGAGGTCTACTATTTACTTTTCCTAGCATGCTGTTGTTGGTAGAGAGTCTACTATTTACTTTTCCTAGCATGTTGTTGTTGGTAGAGAAGTCTACTATTTACTTTTCCTAGCATGTTGTTGTTGATAGAGAGGTCCACTATTTACTTTTCCTAGCATGTTGTTGTTGGTAGAGAGGTCTACTATTTACTTTTCCTAGCATGTTGCTGTTGGTAGAGGTCTACTATTTACTTTTCCTAGCATGTTGTTGTTGGTAGAGGTCTACTATTTACTTTTCCTAGCATGTTGTTGTTGGTAGAGAGGTCTACTATTTACTTTTCCTAGCATGTTGTTGTTGGTAGAGAGGTCTACTATTTACTTTTCCTAGCATGTTGTTGTTGGTAGAGAGGTACTACTATTTACTTTTCCTAGCATGTTGTTGTTGGTAGAGGTCTACTATTTACTTTTCCTAGCATGTTGTTGTTGGTAGAGAGGTCTACTATTTACTTTTCCTAGCATGTTGTTGTTGGTAGAGGTCTACTATTTACTTTTCCTAGCATTTTGTTGTTGGTAGAGAGGTCTACTATTTACTTTTCCTGGCATGTTGTTGTTGGTAGAGGTCTACTATTTACTTTTCCTGGCATGTTGTTGTTGGTAGAGAGGTCTACTATTTACTTTTCCTAGCATGTTGTTGTTGGTAGAGGTCTACTATTTACTTTTCCTAGCATGTTGTTGTTGGTAGAGAGGTCTACTATTTACTTTTCCTAGCATGTTGTTGTTGGTAGAGGTCTACTATTTACTTTTCCTAGCATGTTGTTGTTGGTAGAGGTCTACTATTTACTTTTCCTAGCATTGTTGTTGTTGGTAGAGAGGTCTACTATTTACTTTTCCTAGCATGTTGTTGTTGGTAGAGGTCTACTATTTACTTTTCCTGGCATGTTGTTGTTGGTAGAGAGTCTACTATTTACTTTTCCTAGCATGTTGTTGTTGGTAGAGAGATCTACTATTTACTTTTCCTAGCATGTTGTTGTTGGTAGAGAGGTCTACTATTTACTTTTCCTAGCATGTTGTTGTTGGTAGAGAGGTCTACTATTTACTTTTCCTAGCATGTTGTTGTTGGTAGAGGTCTACTATTTACTTTTCCTAGCATGTTGTTGTTGGTAGAAGGTCTACTCATTTGACTTTTCCTAGCATGTTGTTGTTGGTAGAGAGGTCTACTATTTACTTTTCCTAGCATGTTGTTGTTGGTAGAGAGGTCCACTATTTACTTTTCCTAGCATGTTGTTGTTGGTAGAGATGTCCACTATTTTGTAGTACTGAACAAGGCCAGGCTCTGTGCACTGTGTGTCAATGAGCGTACAAATGCTTTATTTAGCCTTCTTAGTAAATCGGACACACACGCGCGTACACACACACACACACACATCAAGGCTTTTATTAATGACACATGTGGCTGGAAAATAGTCAGGTGGTTGTGCTCAAATACAATTTTGTTTTTATTCGCTTCTTTCTTTTCGTCTGGAATTTAAGACTCTCTCTCTCATTCAAAGATCAGGGGAACTTGACTGGCCCTCGGAACAATGTTTAAGTTTGAGCATGTCTTAAGGACCTCTCCACTTTTAAGTTGACCATACCAATGTTTTTCCAAATGCTAACCCTTTCTTTTTTCATCGAGTGTTACAACAAATACTTAGACATTAGGGCACCACAATATGTTGACAAAGAACCAACAACTTTACAAGTTGCTACATGTACGTAGGCTAAGCCTCTCATGAAATGCTGAAGTTATATACCATTTAATGAAATCATATATTTCAATTTGACTTCATTGAATTAATGTAGCTAGACACCCAGAATAATACCATTAAAATGTAGTCTAACCCAGCTGTAAAGAAAACAGGAGAATCATAGAATGTAAAATAAAATATTACAAAATTGTAGCAGTTAGAGGGGAGGAACATAAATATACCTGTCCTTTTGCATTTCTATTTACAATGTATTTTCAGAGTCATTATGCAAAATCAGAGTCATTAATCAATATATTCTTCATACGCCTATTGAGTGAGGCCTTGAAAACAATTCAGAAAACAAACATGGGTTTGCCATTGTTAACCAGGCCACGTGTCACGTATATATGAGATATATGAGATATATAGCCAGGAAATCTATTTTGCAGAGATTTTTCTTTTACTAATAGGAAAATGCTCTCTCTCTGTCTCTTCCTTGCTCTCTCTCTCTTCTCACTATTTCTCTCTCGCTCCCTCTCTCTCGCTCTTGCTCTCTCTCTTGCTCTCTCTCTTGCTCCTTCTTTCTCTTTTCAACTCCAGCTCTCTTATCGCTGCGAGGCACACAGAGAAATGTCTTCTTCCAATTACCGGCACTCTCTGTTTACAGCCATATCTCAAGACCAGGAAGCCATTTTGAAAGAAGTGCCACAGATAAACAAATGTGCGGAACTCTGGCATAGCCCTTTGGTCAACCTCTTACGATAAACAGGCCAGTCCGTCTCAGAACAGGGGGAACGTCTTCTCCTTCGTCTCGTCGTGAACTTTTCTCCTCTTCCCTCTGAAACCGGGAGGACATCATTTTTAATGGGACGCGGAAGCAGGATAGAACGCTGGTCTTGGGTCTGAGAATAATGTGCACGCAGCCTCTTCCTTAATCTGCCTAGTCAAAGATAGATGATTAGTGTCGATGCGTCACGACTTGTAGAGATAAGCAATTTCTTTGGAAAACTACAACATGTAAGATGTAATGCAGAGATAATTGTTACTGTTGCTCCTGATGTAATGCAGAGATAATTGTTACTGTTGCTCCTGATGTAATGCAGAGATAATTGTTACTGTTGCTCCTGAAAGTCGTTTTCCTTTTCAGTCATGTCCTCCTGAGACTCAGAAATTCATTATTGTCCTCTCTAGTGGACATCAGTTATTGGTCCGTATCACTGAGGCCATACGAGCCACCGTATGATGTCCTGTTGTCCCTTTGAGGGGATATTCTGGGCTTTTCAATGACACGGGGAGTGACCTTAACGCCTTTATCGTTCTGGTTCTTCAAAATGTCTTCCGTCAAAAATAGCTCATTTTATGGACGTTTTAAAATCATTATTGTGTGCAATTATTCATGATCATTTTTACGAGGTTGATATTCAAATCGTTTCCATTGAGTGAATATCTCAGGAAGAGCTAAGTGAGTTGTCAGGAATGTAACTGTGTAATGTTGTTCTTTTCTTCACATGAATTGTGAGCGAAATAAGAGCTTATGAAGAAATGTCGTCTCGAGTGGATACTTGGATGCTGCAGCCTTGTTTTTCACCCTGAACCCATTG
>NW_026284195.1:0-10716 GCF_023373465.1 Oncorhynchus keta
TTTAGTTGAAAGAGTAAATGTGATAGACAGTAGTTTGATAAATAAAACTGTGGGCAGAGAGTAGTCTGAATTGGGTTCTGGAGGTGTACCCAACCACACATTGCACTCATATGCCAGCCATGAGTGTTTCCAAGCCAGTGAGGTCACATCCACCAGCAGTGCTGCAATGGCTGGTTTCTCCTGTGAAGTCAACTCACAATGGCTCATATTCTCTGTGCACTCACTCACCCAGATCAGGTGATACCCTGCTAGGGTAGTGATTGGCTCTTGTCTCAGACCTTCCCCAAGGTGATTGGTTGGGTGACGAGCACCCTGCATGTGACCTCCATGATGAGCTTCCACCCACAGAAATAGAGACAGGTTAGATGTTGTTATATAGTGCCACAGCGGTCTCGACCTCATCTATTACGGTTTTACAACTACTTTGAAAGGTACCCTTGAAAAATAATTATGGGCAGAGTATATATTTTACATATGATAATTTTTGTTAATCAACAATCCCACCTGGGTACAATTGTCTGTGGTTGTGAAGTGAAATTCTGGGAATATGCAAATCAGGACAGCTCAGATCAGTCATTAAAGGGATAGTTCTGGATTTGGCAATGAGCCTCTTTATCTGTGGGTAGTCGCACAGTAACGGAAATTTGAGTAATAAATGTGTTTGTTTATTTAGTTGAAAGAGTAAATGTGATAGACAGTAGTTTGATAAATAAAACTGTGGGCAGAGAGTAGTCTGAATTGGGTTCTGGAGGTGTACTCCAACTCACACATTGCACTCATATGCCAGCCATGAGTGTTTCCAAGCCAGTGAGGTCACATCCACCAGTAGTGCTGCAATGGCTGGTTTCTCCTGTGAAGTCAACTCACAATGGCTCATATTCTCTGTGCACTCACTCACCCAGATCAGGTGATACCCTGCTAGGGTAGTGATTGGCTCTTGTCTCAGACCTTCCCCAAGGTGATTGGTTGGGTGACGAGCACCCTGCATGTGACCTCCATGATGAGCTTCCACCCACAGAAATAGAGACAGTTTAGATGTTGTTATATAGTGCCACAGCGGTCTCGACCTCATCTATTACGGTTTTACAACTACTTTGAAAGGTACCCTTGAAAAATAATTATGGGCAGAGTATATATTTTACATATGATAATTTTTGTTAATCAACAATCCCACCTGGGTACAATTGTCTGTGGTTGTGAAGTGAAATTCTGGGAATATGCAAATCAGGACAGCTCAGATCAGTCATTAAAGGGATAGTTCTGGATTTGGCAATGAGCCTCTTTATCTGTGGGTAGTCGCACAGTAACGGAAATTTGAGTAATAAATGTGTTTGTTTATTTAGTTGAAAGAGTAAATGTGATAGACAGTAGTTTGATAAATAAAACTGTGGGCAGAGAGTAGTCTGAATTGGGTTCTGGAGGTGTACTCCAACTCACACATTGCACTCATATGCCAGCCATGAGTGTTTCCAAGCCAGTGAGGTCACATCCACCAGTAGTGCTGCAATGGCTGGTTTCTCCTGTGAAGTCAACTCACAATGGCTCATATTCTCTGTGCACTCACTCACCCAGATCAGGTGATACCCTGCTAGGGTAGTGATTGGCTCTTGTCTCAGACCTTCCCCAAGGTGATTGGTTGGGTGACGAGCACCCTGCATGTGACCTCCATGATGAGCTTCCACCCACAGAAATAGAGACAGGGTAGATGTTGTTATATAGTGCCACAGCGGTCTCGACCTCATCTATTACGGTTTTACAACTACTTTGAAAGGTACCCTTGAAAAATAATTATGGGCAGAGTATATATTTTACATATGATAATTTTTGTTAATCAACAATCCCACCTGGGTACAATTGTCTGTGGTTGTGAAGTGAAATTCTGGGAATATGCAAATCAGGACAGCTCAGATCAGTCATTAAAGGGATAGTTCTGGATTTGGCAATGAGCCTCTTTATCTGTGGGTAGTCGCACAGTAACGGAAATTTGAGTAATAAATGTGTTTGTTTATTTAGTTGAAAGAGTAAATGTGATAGACAGTAGTTTGATAAATAAAACTGTGGGCAGAGAGTAGTCTGAATTGGGTTCTGGAGGTGTACTCCAACTCACACATTGCACTCATATGCCAGCCATGAGTGTTTCAAGCCAGTGAGGTCACATCCACCAGTAGTGCTGCAATGGCTGGTTTCTCCTGTGAAGTCAACTCACAATGGCTCATATTCTCTGTGCACTCACTCACCCAGATCAGGTGATACCCTGCTAGGGTAGTGATTGGCTCTTGTCTCAGACCTTCCCCAAGGTGATTGGTTGGGTGACGAGCACCCTGCATGTGACCTCCATGATGAGCTTCCACCCACAGAAATAGAGACAGGGTAGATGTTGTTATATAGTGCCACAGCGGTCTCGACCTCATCTATTACGGTTTTACAACTACTTTGAAAGGTACCCTTGAAAAATAATTATGGGCAGAGTATATATTTTACATATGATAATTTTTGTTAATCAACAATCCCACCTGGGTACAATTGTCTGTGGTTGTGAAGTGAAATTCTGGGAATATGCAAATCAGGACAGCTCAGATCAGTCATTAAAGGGATAGTTCTGGATTTGGCAATGAGCCTCTTTATCTGTGGGTAGTCGCACAGTAACGGAAATTTGAGTAATAAATGTGTTTGTTTATTTAGTTGAAAGAGTAAATGTGATAGACAGTAGTTTGATAAATAAAACTGTGGGCAGAGAGTAGTCTGAATTGGGTTCTGGAGGTGTACTCCAACTCACACATTGCACTCATATGCCAGCCATGAGTGTTTCCAAGCCAGTGAGGTCACATCCACCAGTAGTGCTGCAATGGCTGGTTTCTCCTGTGAAGTCAACTCACAATGGCTCATATTCTCTGTGCACTCACTCACCCAGATCAGGTGATACCCTGCTAGGGTAGTGATTGGCTCTTGTCTCAGACCTTCCCCAAGGTGATTGGTTGGGTGACGAGCACCCTGCATGTGACCTCCATGATGAGCTTCCACCCACAGAAATAGAGACAGGGTAGATGTTGTTATATAGTGCCACAGCGGTCTCGACCTCATCTATTACGGTTTTACAACTACTTTGAAAGGTACCCTTGAAAAATAATTATGGGCAGAGTATATATTTTACATATGATAATTTTTGTTAATCAACAATCCCACCTGGGTACAATTGTCTGTGGTTGTGAAGTGAAATTCTGGGAATATGCAAATCAGGACAGCTCAGATCAGTCATTAAAGGGATAGTTCTGGATTTGGCAATGAGCCTCTTTATCTGTGGGTAGTCGCACAGTAACGGAAATTTGAGTAATAAATGTGTTTGTTTATTTAGTTGAAAGAGTAAATGTGATAGACAGTAGTTTGATAAATAAAACTGTGGGCAGAGAGTAGTCTGAATTGGGTTCTGGAGGTGTACTCAACTCACACATTGCACTCATATGCCAGCCATGAGTGTTTCCAAGCCAGTGAGGTCACATCCACCAGTAGTGCTGCAATGGCTGGTTTCTCCTGTGAAGTCAACTCACAATGGCTCATATTCTCTGTGCACTCACTCACCCAGATCAGGTGATACCCTGCTAGGGTAGTGATTGGCTCTTGTCTCAGACCTTCCCCAAGGTGATTGGTTGGGTGACGAGCACCCTGCATGTGACCTCCATGATGAGCTTCCACCCACAGAAATAGAGACAGGGTAGATGTTGTTATATAGTGCCACAGCGGTCTCGACCTCATCTATTACGGTTTTACAACTACTTTGAAAGGTACCCTTGAAAAATAATTATGGGCAGAGTATATATTTTACATATGATAATTTTTGTTAATCAACAATCCCACCTGGGTACAATTGTCTGTGGTTGTGAAGTGAAATTCTGGGAATATGCAAATCAGGACAGCTCAGATCAGTCATTAAAGGGATAGTTCTGGATTTGGCAATGAGGCTCTTTATCTGTGGGTAGTCACATTAACGGAAATTTGAGTAATAAATGTGTTTGTTTATTTAGTTGAAAGAGTAAATGTGATAGACAGTAGTTTGATAAATAAAACTGTGGGCAGAGAGTAGTCTGAATTGGGTTCTGGAGGTGTACTCCACTCACACATTGCACTCATATGCCAGCCATGAGTGTTTCCAAGCCAGTGAGGTCACATCCACCAGTAGTGCTGCAATGGCTGGTTTCTCCTGTGAAGTCAACTCACAATGGCTCATATTCTCTGTGCACTCACTCACCCAGATCAGGTGATACCCCTGCTAGGTAGTGATTGGCTCTGTCTCAGACCTTCCCCAAGGTGATTGGTTGGGTGACGAGCACCCTGCATGTGACCTCCATGATGAGCTTCCACCCACAGAAATAGAGACAGTTTAGATGTTGTTATATAGTGCCACAGCGGTCTCGACCTCATCTATTACGGTTTTACAACTACTTTGAAAGGTACCCTTGAAAAATAATTATGGGCAGAGTATATATTTTACATATGATAATTTTTTGTTAATCAACAATCCCACCTGGGTACAATTGTCTGTGGTTGTGAAGTGAAATTCTGGGAATATGCAAATCAGGACAGCTCAGATCAGTCATTAAAGGGATAGTTCTGGATTTGGCAATGAGCCTCTTTATCTGTGGGTAGTCACACAGTAACGGAAATTTGAGTAATAAATGTGTTTGTTTATTTAGTTGAAAGAGTAAATGTGATAGACAGTAGTTTGATAAATAAAACTGTGGGCAGAGAGTAGTCTGAATTGGGTTCTGGAGGTGTACTCCAACTCACACATTGCACTCATATGCCAGCCATGAGTGTTTCCAAGCCAGTGAGGTCACATCCACCAGTAGTGCTGCAATGGCTGGTTTCTCCTGTGAAGTCAACTCACAATGGCTCATATTCTCTGTGCACTCACTCACCCAGATCAGGTGATACCCTGCTAGGGTAGTGATTGGCTCTTGTCTCAGACCTTCCCCAAGGTGATTGGTTGGGTGATGAGCACCCTGCATGTGACCTCCATGATGAGCTTCCACCCACAGAAATAGAGACAGGGTAGATGTTGTTATATAGTGCCACAGCGGTCTCGACCTCATCTATTACGGTTTTACAACTACTTTGTAAAGTACCCTTGAAAAATAATTATGGGCAGAGTATATATTTTTACATATGATAATTTTTGTTAATCAACAATCCCACCTGGTACAATGGTGTCTGTGGTTGTGAAGTGAAATTCTGGGAATATGCAAATCAGGACAGCTCAGATCAGTCATTAAAGGGATAGTTCTGGATTTGGCAATGAGCCTCTTTATCTGTGGGTAGTCACAGTAACGGAAATTTGAGTAATAAATGTGTTTGTTTATTTAGTTGAAAGAGTAAATGTGATAGACAGTAGTTTGATAAATAAAACTGTGGGCAGAGAGTAGTCTGAATTGGGTTCTGGAGGTGTACTCCAACTCACACATTGCACTCATATGCCAGCCATGAGTGTTTCCAAGCCAGTGAGGTCACATCCACCAGTAGTGCTGCAATGGCTGGTTTCTCCTGTGAAGTCAACTCACAATGGCTCATATTCTCTGTGCACTCACTCACCCAGATCAGGTGATACCCTGCTAGGGTAGTGATTGGCTCTTGTCTCAGACCTTCCCCAAGGTGATTGTTTGGGTGACGAGCACCCTGCATGTGACCTCCATGATGAGCTTCCACCCACAGAAATAGAGACAGGGTAGATGTTGTTATATAGTGCCACAGCGGTCTCGACCTCATCTATTACGGTTTTACAACTACTTTGAAAGGTACCCTTGAAAATAATTATGGGCAGAGTATATATTTTACATATGATAATTTTTGTTAATCAACAATCCCACCTGGGTACAATTGTCTGTGGTTGTGAAGTGAAATTCTGGGAATATGCAAATCAGGACAGCTCAGATCAGTCATTAAAGGGATAGTTCTGGATTTGGCAATGAGGCTCTTTATCTGTGTGGGTAGTCACAGTAACGGAAATTTGAGTAATAAATGTGTTTGTTTATTTAGTTGAAAGACTAAATGTGATAGACAGTAGTTTGATAAATAAAACTGTGGGCAGAGAGTAGTCTGAATTGGGTCCTGAGGTGTACTCCAACTCATATGCCAGCCATGAGTGTTTCCAAGCCAGTGAGGTCACATACACCAGTAGTGCTGGAGAGGCAATGGCTGGTTTCTCCCAAAGACAACTCACAATGGCTCATATTCTCTGTTCACTCACTCACCCAGATCAGGTGATACCCTGCTAGGGTGTGATTGGCTCTGTCTCAAACCTTCCCCAAGGTGATTGGTGACTAGCACCCTGTATGTGACCTCCATGATGAGCTTCCACCCACAGAAATAGAGACAGGGTAGATGTTGTTATATAGTGCCACAGCGGTCTCGACCTCATCTATTACGGTTTTACAACTACTTTGAAAGGTACCCTTGAAAAATAATTATGGGCAGAGTATATATTTTACATATGATAATTTTTGTTAATCAACAATCCCACCTGGGTACAATTGTCTGTGGTTGTGAAGTGAAATTCTGGGAATATGCAAATCAGGACAGCTCAGATCAGTCATTAAAGGGATAGTTCTGGATTTGGCAATGAGGCTCTTTATCTGTGGGTCACACAGTAACACAGTCACACAGTAACGGAAATTTGAGTAATAAATGTGTTTGTTTATTTAGTTGAAAGAGTAAATGTGATAGACAGTAGTTTGATAAATAGAACTGTGGGCAGAGAGTAGTCTGAATTGGGTTCTGGAGGTGTACTCCAACTCCACACATATGCCAGCCATGAGTGTTTCCAAGCCAGTGAGGTCACATACACCAGTAGTGCTGGAGAGGTGCACTGGCTGGTTTCTCCTGTAAAGACAACTCACAATGGCTCATATTCTCTGTGCACTCACTCACCCAGATCAGGTGATACCCTGCTAGGGTAGTGATTGACTCTTGTCTCATACCTTGCCCAAGGTGATTGGTTGGGTGACGAGCACCCTGCATGTGACCTCCATGATGAGCTTCCACCCACAGAAATAGAGACAGGGTAGATGTTGTTATATAGTGCCACAGCGGTCTCGACCTCATCTATTACGGTTTTACAACTACTTTGAAAGGTACCCTTGAAAAATAATTATGGGCAGAGTATATATTTTACATATGATAATTTTTGTTAATCAACAATCCCACCTGGGTACAATTGTCTGTGGTTGTGAAGTGAAATTCAGGGAATATGCAAATCAGGACAGCTCAGATCAGTCATTAAAGGGATAGTTCTGGATTTGGCAATGAGGCTCTTTATCTGTGGGTAGTCACACAGTAACGGAAATTTGAGTAATAAATGTGTTTGTTTATTTAGTTGAAAGAGTAAATGTGATAGACAGCAGTTTGATAAATAAAACTGTGGGCAGAGAGTAGTCTGAATTGGGTTCTGGAGGTGTACTCCAACTCACACATTGCACTCACATGCAGCCATGAGTGTTTCAAGCCAGTGAGGTCACATCCACCAGTAGTGCTGCAATGGCTGGTTTCTCCTGTGAAGTCAACTCCTAATGGCTCATATTCTCTGTGCACTCCACTCACCCAGATCAGGTGATACCTAGGGTAGTGATTGGCTCTGTCTCAGACCTTCCCCCAAGGTGATTGGTTGGGTGACGAGCACCCTGCATGTGACCTCCATGATGAGCTTCCACCCACAGAAATAGAGACAGGGTAGATGTTGTTATATAGTGCCACAGCGGTCTCGACCTCATCATATTACGGTTTTACAACTACTTTGAAAGGTACCCTTGAAAATAATTATGGGCAGAGTATATATTTACATATGATAATTTTGTTAATCAACAATCCCACCTGGGTACAATTGTCTGTGGTTGTGAAGTGAAGTTCTGGGAATATGCAAATCAGGACAGCTCAGATCAGTCATTAAAGGGACAGTTCTGGATTTGGCAATGAGGCTCTTTATCTGTGGGGTAACACAATCACACAGTAACGGAAATTTGAGTAATAAATGTGTTTGTTTATTTAGTTGAAAGACTAAATGTGATAGACAGTAGTTTGATAAATAAAACTGTGGGCAGAGAGTAGTCTGAATTGGGTTCTGAGGTGTCCAACTCACACAACTCATATGCCAGCCATGAGTGTTTCCAAGCCAGTGAGGTCACATACACCAGTAGTGCTGAGAGGTGCACTGGCTGGTTTCTCCTGTAAAGACAACTCACAATGGCTCATATTCTCTGTTCACTCACTCCTGCCCAGATCAGGTGATACCCTGCTAGGGTAGTGATTGGCTCTTGTCTCATACCTTCCCCAAGGTGATTGGTTGGGTGACGAGCACCCTGCATGTGACCTCATGATGAGCTTCCACCCACAGAAATAAGACAGGGGGTAGATGTTGTTATATAGTGCCACAGCGGTCTCGACCTCATCTATTACGGTTTTACAACTACTTTGAAAGGTACCCTTGAAAAATAATTATGGGCAGAGTATATTTTACATATGATAATTTTTGTTAATCAACAATCCCACCTGGGTACAATTGTCTGTGGGTTGTGAAGTGAAATTCTGGGAATATGCAAATCAGGGACAGCTCAGTGATCAGTCATTAAAGGGATAGTTCTGGATTTGGCAATGAGGCTCTTTCTCTGTGGGTCACACAGTAACACAGTCACACAGTAACGGAAATTTGAGTAATAAATGTGTTTGTTTATTTAGTTGAAAGAGTAAATGTGATAGACAGTAGTTTGATAAATAAAACTGTGGGCAGAGAGTAGTCTGAATTGGGTTCTGGAGGTGTACTCCAACTCACACATTGCACTCATATGCCAGCCATGAATGTTTCCAAACCAGTGAGGACACATCCACCAGTAGTGTTGGAGAGCTACAGTGGCTGGTTTCTCCTGTGAAGAGAGCTCACAATGGCCAATATTCTCTGTGCACTCATTCACCAAGAGATGGTGATGCCCTGCTTGGGCAGTCATTGGCACCTGTCTCAGACCTTCCCCAAGATGATTGGTGACTCGTGACGAGCACCCTGCATGTGACCTCTATGATGAGCTTCCACCCACAGAAATAGAGACAGGGTAGATGTTGTTATATAGTGCCACAGCGGTCTCGACCTCATCTATTACGGTTTTACAACTACTGTGAAAGGTACCCTTGAAAAATAATTATGGCAGAGTATATATTTTACATATGATAATTTTTGTTAATCAACAATCCCACCTGGGTACAATTGTCTGTGGTTGTGAAGTGAAATTCTGGGAATATGCAAATCAGGACAGCTCAGATCAGTCATTAAAGGGATAGTTCTGGATGGCAACGAGGCTCTTTATCTGTGGGTAGTCACATTAACGGAAATTTGAGTCATAAATGTGTTTGTTTATTTAGTTGAAAGAGTGTGAAAGACAGTAGTTTGATAAATAAAACCGTGGGCAGAGAGTAGTCTGAATTGGGTTCTGGAGGTGTACTCCAACCACACATTGCACTCATATGCCAGCCATGAGTGTTTCCAAGCCAGTGGAGGTCACATCCACCAGTAGTGCCGCAAATGGCCGGTTTCTCCTGTGAAGTCAACCCACAATGGCTCATATATTCTCTGTGCACTCACTCACCCAGATCAGGTGATACCCCTGCTAGGGTAGTGATTGGCTCTGTCTCAGACCTTCCCCAAGGTGAGCTGTTGCGACGAGCACCTGCATGTGACCTCCATGATGAGCTTCCCACCCACAGAATTAGAGACAGGGTAGGATGTTGTTATATAGTGCCACAGCGGTCTCGACCTCATCTATTACGGTTTTACAACCACGTTCTTGGAAAGGTACCCTTTGAAAAATAACCGCGGGCAGAGTATATATTTTACATATGATAATTTTTGTTAATCAACAATCCCACCTGGGTCACAATTGTCTGTGGTTGTGAAGTGAAATTCTGGGAATATGCAAATCAGACAGCCTAGATCAGTCATTAAAGGGATAGTTCTGGATTTGGCAATGAGCCTCTTTATCTGGGGCAGTCGCACAGTAACGGAAATTTGAGTAATAAATGTGTTTGTTTATTTAGTTGAAAGAGTAAATGTGATAGACAGTAGTTTGATAAATAAACCGTGGGCAGAGAGTAGTCTGAATTGGTTCTGAGGTGTACCCAACCACACATTGCACTCATATGCCAGCCATGAGTGTTTCCAAGCCAGTGAGGTCACATCCACCAGTAGTGCTGCAATGGCTGGTTTCTCCTGTGAAGTCAACTCACAATGGCCTTATATTCTCTGTGCACTCACTCACCCAGATCAGGTGATACCCTGCTAGGTAGTGATTGGCTCTGTCTCAGACCTTCCCAAGGTGATTGGTTGGGTGACGAGCACCTGCATGTGACCTCCATGATGAGCTTCCACCCACAGAAATAGAGACAGTTTAGATGTTGTTATATAGTGCCACAGGGTCTCGACTCATCTATTACGGTTTTACAACTACTTTGAAAGGTACCCTTGAAAAATAATTATGGGCAGAGTATATATTTTACATATGATAATTTTTGTTAATCAACAATCCCACCTGGGTACAATTGTCTGTGGTTGTGAAGTGAAATTCTGGGAATATGCAAATCAGGACAGCTCAGATCAGTCAATTAAGGATAGTTCTGGATTGGCAATGATTCTTTATCTGTGGGTAGTCGCACAGTAACGGAAATTTGAGTAATAAATGTGTTTGTTTA
>NW_026284196.1:0-7965 GCF_023373465.1 Oncorhynchus keta
CTGTTTAGGGTCAGTCACAGTGGTCAGGTATTCTGCCACTCTCTGTTTAGGGTCAGTCACAGTGGTCAGGTATTCTGCCACTCTCTGTTTAGGGTCAGTCACAGTGGTCAGGTATTCTGCCACTCTGTTTAGGGGTCAGTCAGTGGTCAGGTACTCTGTTTTGGGTCAGTTAGTGGTCAGGTATTCTGCCACTCTCTGTTTTAGGGTCAGTCAGGTATTCTGCCACTGTGGCCACTTCTGTTTAGGGTCAGTCACAGTGGTCAGGTATTCTGCCACTGTGTACTCTCTGTTTAGGGTCAGTCACAGTGGTCAGGTATTCTGCCACTCTCTGTTTAGGGTCAGTCACAGTGGTCAGGTATTCTGCCACTGTGTACTCTGTTTAGGGTCAGTCACAGTGGTCAGGTATTCTGCCAATCTCTGTTTAGGGTCAGTCAGTGGTCAGGTATTCTGTCACTGTGTACTCTCTGTTTAGGGTCAGTCACAGTGGTCAGGTATTCTGCCACTCTCTGTTTAGGGTCAGTCACAGTGGTCAGGTATTCTGCCACTGTGTACTTTCTGTTTAGGGTCAGTCACAGTGTGGTCAGGTATTCTGCCACTTTCTCTGTTTTGGGTCAGTCACAGTGGTCAGGTATTCTGCCACTCTCTGTTTAGGGTCAGTCACAGTGGTCAGGTATTCTGCCACTCTCTGTTTAGGGTCAGTCACGTGGTCAGGTATTCTGCCACTGTTTAGGGTCAGTCGGTGGTCAGGTATTCTGCCAGTGATCACAGTGGTCAGGTATTCTGCCACTGTGTACTCTGTTTAGGGGTCAGTCACAGTGGTCAGGTATTCTGCCACTCTCTGTTTAGGGTCAGTCACAGTGGTCAGGTATTCTGCCACTCTCTGTTTAGGGCCAGTCACAGTGGTCAGGTATTCTGCCACTCTCTGTTTAGGCCGGGTCAGTCACAGTGGTCAGGTATTCTGCCACTCTCTGTTTAGGGTCAGTCACAGTGGTCAGGTATTCTGCCACTCTGTGTTTAGGGTCAGTCACAGTGGTCAGGTATTCTGCCACTGTGTTCTCTCTGTTTAGGGTCAGTCACAGTGGTCAGGTATTCTGCCACTGTGTTCTCTCTGTTTAGGGTCAGTCACAGTGGTCAGGTATTCTGCCACTCTGTTTAGGGCCAGTCATAGTGGTCAGGTATTCTGCCACTCTCTGTTTAGGGTCAGTCACAGTGGTCAGGTATTCTGCCACTGTGTTCTCTCTGTTTAGGGCCAGTCACAGTGGTCAGGTATTCTGCCACTGTGTTCTCTCTGTTTAGGGCCAGTCACAGTGGTCAGGTATTCTGCCACTGTGTACTCTCTGTTCAGGGTCAGTCACAGTGGTCAGGTATTCTGCCACTCTCTGTTTAGGGCCAGTCACAGTGGTCAGGTATTCTGCCACTCTCTGTTTAGGGTCAGTCACAGTGGTCAGGTATTCTGCCACTGTGTCCTCTCTGTTTAGGGTCAGTCACAGTGGTCAGGTATTCTGCCACTGTGTCCTCTCTGTTTAGGGCCAGTCACAGTGGTCAGGTATTCTGCCACTGTGTCCTCTCTGTTTAGGGCCAGTCACAGTGGTCAGGTATTCTGCCACTGTGTCCTCTCTGTTTAGGGCCAGTCACAGTGGTCAGGTATTCTGCCACTGTGTCCTCTCTGTTTAGGGCCAGTCACAGTGGTCAGGTATTCTGCCACTGTGTCTCTCTGTTTAGGGCCAGTCACAGTGGTCAGGTATTCTGCCACTGTGTTCTCTCTGTTTAGGGCCAGTCACAGTGGTCAGGTATTCTGCCACTGTGTCCTCTCTGTTTAGGGCCAGTCACAGTGGTCAGGTATTCTGCCACTGTGTTCTCTCTGTTTAGGGCAGTCACAGTGGTCAGGTATTCTGCCACTGTGTTCTCTCTGTTTAGGGCCAGTCACAGTGGTCAGGTATTCTGCCACTGTGTTCTCTCTGTTTAGGGGCCAGTCACAGTGGTCAGGTATTCTGCCACTGTGTTTCTCTGTTTAGGCCAGTCACAGTGGTCAGGTATTCTGCCCTGTGTACTCTCTGTTTAGGGTCAGTCACAGTGGTCAGGTATTCTGCCACACTCTCTGTTTAGGGTCAGTCACAGTGGTCAGGTATTCTGCCACTGTGTTCTCTCTGTTTAGGCCATGTCAGTCACAGTGTTCTTTTAGTATGTCTGCCGTGAGTTGGGTGGGTTGTCTATGTTCCTTTTTCTGATTTCTATAGGCCTGGTATGGTTCTCACAGTGGTCAGGTATTCTGCCCCGTTGAGGAGCCATATTTAAACCAACCTGGTTGTCCCTGATTGAGAACCATACTCAGCCTGGTCAGGTATTGAGAACCTGCCACTGGTTGTCTCTGAACCATTTAGGGTTGTCCCTGATTGAGAACCATACTAACAACCTGGTCTCTGATTGAGTATTCTTACAGCCTGGTTGTCCTCTGATTGAGAACCATACTACAGCCTGGATTGAGAACCAGGTATTCCCTGATTGAACCACTACAGCCTGGTTGTGCCTGATTGAGAACCATATGTAGGTAGCCTGGTTGTCCCTGATTGAGAACCATACTTAGGCAGCCTGGTTGTCTGATTGAGTATTTGCCAGCCTGGTTGTGATTGAGAACCATATTTAGGCAGCCTGGTTGTCCCTGATTTAGCCTGGTTGTCCTGATTGAGTCTTACAGCCTGGTCATTGAGAACCATACTTAGGTAGCCTGGTTGTCCCTGATTGAGAACCATATGTAGGCAGCCTGGTTGTCCTGATTGAGAACCATGGTCAGGTAGCCTGGTTGTCCCTGATTGAGAACCATATGTAGGTAGCCTGGTTGTCCCTGATTGAGAACCATATTAGCCTGGTTGTCCTGATTGAGAACCATATGTAGGCAGCCTGGTTGTCCCTGATTGAGAACCATATGTAGGTAGCCTGGTTGTCCCTGATTGAGAACCATATGTAGGTAGCCTGTTGTCCCTGATTGAGAACCATATGTAGGTAGCCTGGTTGTCCCTGATTGAGAACCATATGTAGGCAGCCTGGTTGTCCCTGATTGAGAACCATATGTAGGCAGCCTGGTTGTCCCTGATTGAGAACCATATGTAGGTAGCCTGGTTGTCCCTGATTGAGAACCATATGTAGGTATAGCCTGGTTGTCCCTGATTGAGAACCATATGTAGGTAGCCTGGTTGTCCCTGATTGAGAACCATATGTAGGCAGCCTGGTTGTCCCTGATTGAGAACCATATGTAGGTCCTGGTTGTCCCTGATTGAGAACCATATTTAGGTAGCCTGGTTGTCCCTGATTGAGAACCATATGTAGGCAGCCTGGTTGTCCCTGATTGAGAACCATATGTAGGCAGCCTGGTTGTCCCTGATTGAGAACCATATGTAGGTAGCCTGGTTGTCCCTGATTGAGAACCATATGTAGGCAGCCTGGTTGTCCCTGATTGAGAACCATATGTAGGCAGCCTGGTGGTCCCTGATTGAGAACCATGTAGGTAGCCTGGTTGTCCCTGATTGAGAACCATATGTAGGCAGCCTGGTTGTCCCTGATTGAGAACCATATGTAGGCAGCCTGGTTGTCCCTGATTGAGAACCATATGTAGGCAGCCTGGTTTCTCCTTTGAGTTGTGGGTGATTATTTTCTGTTATGTGTCTGTCACCTTTCAGAACTGTTTTGTTTCTCTTTTGTTATTTTGTTTCGTGTTCTCGGTTTAATAAATATATGATGAACACTTACCACGCTGCGCTTTGGTCCTCACCTCATTCCAACGACGATCGTTACACATCCGGACGGAAAAAACTGCCCCCTAGCCCAAAGAGGTTAACGGTTATGGGAAATACTGCCCCCTAGCCCAAAGAGGTTTAACCTCTATGGGAAATACTGCCCCTAGCCCAAAGAGGTTTAACCTGTTAGTCCACTAGGGGCATTATTTCATTTTTGATAAAAAGACGTGCCCGTTTTTAAGCGCAATATTTTGTCACGAAAAGATGCTCGACTATGTTTGGAATTGATAGTTTTGGAAAGAAGACACTCTGACGTTTCCAGAACTGCACAGATTTTCACTGTGAGTGCCATAGAACAAAATCTACAGGCAAAACCAAGATGTTTGAGCGCCCAGGAAATGAACAGGATTTCTGAAGCTACGTTTTCCATGATCGCCTTTATATGGCTGTAAATGCGACAGGAATGAACGGACACTTTCTAGCGTTTCCCCAAGGTGTCTGCAGCATTGTGACGTATTTGTAGGCATATCATTGGAAGATTGACCATAAGAGACTACAATTGCCAAGTGTCCCGACGGGTGTCTGCATGGGAAATTGGTGCGCAAAAGTCAGCTACCAGTATTTTTCCATCCGAATCAGAGAAGAATGCAGGCTTCCAGGGACGGCATTTCAATGAAGAGATATATGACAAAACACCTTGAGGATTGATTCAAACAACATTTTCCATGTTTCAGTCGATATTATGGAGTTAATTCGAGAAAAAAGTTTGACGTGTAGGTGACTGAATTTTCGGTTAGTTTCGGTAGCCAAATGCATAGTAACAAACGGAACGTTGTGTCCTACACAATAATCTTTCAGGAAAAACTGGACATCTGCTATGTAACTGAGAGTCTCCTCATTGAAACATCTGAAGTTCTTCAAAGGTAAATTATTTTATTTGATCCCTTTGCTGGTTTTTGTGAATATGTTGCGTGCTAAATGCTAACGCTAAATGCTAAGCTAGCTATCACCACTCTTACACAAATTATTGATTTTCTCTGGTTCTAAAGCATATTTTGAAAATCTGAGACGACAGGATTGTTAAGAAAAGGATAAGCTTGAGAGCAGGCATATTTATTTTCATTTCATTTGCGATTTTTAGAAATCGCTAACGTATGCTATGGTAATGAGCTTGAGGCTGTAGTAACGCGACCGCATGTGGATGGGGCAGACTATGAGGTTAACCTTTATGGGAAATACTGCCCCCTAGCCCAAAGAGGTTTAACCTCTATGGGAAATACTGCCCCTAGCCCAAAGAGGTTAACCTTCATGGGAAATACTGCCCCTAGCCCAAAGAGGTTTAACCTCTATGGGAAATACTGCCCCCTAGCCCAAAGAGGTTAACCTTTATGGGAAATACTGCCCCTAGCCCAAAGAGGTTTAACCTTTATGGGAAATACTGCCCCCTAGCCCAAAGAGGTTTAACCTTTATGGGAAATACTGCCCCATAGCCCAAAGAGGTTAATGTTTATGGGAAATACTGCCCCATAGCCCAAAGAGGTTAACCTTTATGGGAAATACTGCCCCCTAGCCCAAAGAGGTTAACCTTTATGGGAAATACTGCCCCCTAGCCCAAAGAGGTTAACCTTATGGGAAATACTGCCCCCTAGCCCAAAGAGGTTAACCTCTATGGGAAATACTGCCCCCTAGCCCAAAGAGGTTAACCTTTATGGGAAATACTGCCCCTAGCCCAAAGAGGTTAACCTTTATGGGAAATACTGCCCCCAGCCCAAAGAGGTTAACCTTTATGGGAAATACTGCCCCCTAGCCCAAAGAGGTTAACCTTTATGGGAAATACTGCCCCCTAGCCCAAAGAGGTTAACCTCTATGGGAAATACTGCCCCCTAGCCCAAAGAGGTTAACCTCTATGGGAAATACTGCCCCTAGCCCAAAGAGGTTAACCTTTATGGGAAATACTGCCCCCTAGCCCAAAGAGGTTAACGTTTATGGGAAATACTGCCCCTAGCCCAAAGAGGTTAACGTTTATGGGAAATACTGCCCCCTAGCCCAAAGAGGTTAACCTTTATGGGAAATACTGCCCCCTAGCCCAAAGAGGTTAACCTTTATGGGAAATACTGTTCCCTAGCCCAAAGAGGTTAACCTCTATGGGAAATACTGCCCCTAGCCCAAAGAGGTTAACCTCTATGGGAAATACTGCCCTAGCCCAAAGAGGTTAACCTCTATGGGAAATACTGTTCCCTAGCCCAAAGAGGTTAACCTCTATGGGAAATACTGCCCCTAGCCCAAAGAGGTTAACCTTATGGGAAATACTGCCCCCTAGCCCAAAGAGGTTAACCTCTATGGGAAATACTGCCCCTAGCCCAAAGAGGTTAACCTTATGGGAAATACTGCCCCTAGCCCAAAGAGGTTAACCTTTATGGGAAATACTGCCCTAGCCCAAAGAGGTTAACCTTTTATGGGAAATACTGCCCCCAGCCCAAAGAGGTTAACGTTTATGGGAAATACTGCCCCTAGCCCAAAGAGGTTTAACCTTTATGGGAAATACTGCCCTAGCCCAAAGAGGTTTAACCTTTATGGGAAATACTGCCCCCAGCCCAAAGAGGTTAACCTTCATGGGAAATACTGCCCCCAGCCCAAAGAGGTTAACCTTTATGGGAAATACTGCTCTAGCCCAAAGAGGTTAACTCTATGGGAAATACTGCCCCCTAGCCCAAAGAGGTTAACCTTTATGGGAAAATACTGCCCTAGCCCAAAGAGGTTAACCTTTATGGGAAATACTGCCCCTAGCCCAAAGAGGTTTAACCTTATGGGAAATACTTCCCCAGCCCAAAAAGAGGTTTAACTCTATGGGAAATACTGCCCCCTAGCCCAAAGAGGTTTAACCTCTATGGGAAATACTGCCCCCAGCCCAAAGAGGTTAACCTTTATGGGAAATACTGCCCCCTAGCCCAAAGAGGTTAACCTTTATGGGAAATACTGCCCCCTAGCCCAAAGAGGTTAACCTTTATGGGAAATACTGTCCCCTAGCCCAAAAAGAGGTTTAACCTTTATGGGAAATACTGCCCCCTAGCCCAAAGAGGTTAACCTTTATGGGAAATACTGCCCCAGCCCAAAGAGGTTAACCTTTATGGGAAATACTGCTCCCCTAGCCCAAAGAGGTTTAACCTTTATGGGAAATACTAGCCCAAAGAGGTTAACCTTTAAGGAAATACTGCCCCCTAGCCCAAAGAGGTTAACCTTTATGGGAAATACTGCCCCCTAGCCCAAAGAGGTTAACCTTTATGGGAAATACTGCCCCTAGCCCAAAGAGGTTAACCTTTATGGGAAATACTGCCCCTAGCCCAAAGAGGTTAACCTTTTTATGGGAAATATTTCCTGCCTCCCCTAGTTTCCCAAAGAGGTTAACCTCTATGGGGAAATACTGCCCCCTAGCCCAAAGAGGTTAACCTTTATGGGAAATACTGCCCCTAGCCCAAAGAGGTTAACGTTTATGGGATTGGTGTTCCTAAACCGGGACAGTTGTCGCTCGATATGCGATAATGTGACTAGAATTAAACAACAGCCAATTCCGAGACATAGACATGTCTTATATGGGAAGAAAGCTCAAATTCATGAATTAATATTAATCTAACTGCAGTGTCCAATTTCAGTAGCTTTTACAACAACAAAAATACCACGCTTTTTGTTTGAGGACACAACAACAAAACACTTATCACGGTAACTGGTTTGATACATTCACCTCTGAAGGTAAAGAATTACATCTTAATCTGATTTGTCGTCCTGAGGGTCCCAGAGATAAAAATGTAGTGGTTTTGTTTCTAAAAAATCAGTTTTTATAAATGTAGAAAGTGGGTTCTACAGTTTGATCCCACTGCTCTGGGGCTGGAATTGGTCAGATGTTATTTTAGATGATATCATGTGTTGTTATAAACCCAATAAAACTTCAAACTACGGATAACTGAATAAAAGTTAACAGTTGTGTCTCCTAGCGACCAGGTCATCTCACTACACAGACAGACAGACAGGTCTCACTACACAGACAGACAGACAGGTCTCACTACACAGCCAGACAGGTCTCACTACACAGACAGACAGGTCTCACTACACAGACAGACAGGTCTCACTACACAGACAGACAGACAGGTCTCACTACAAGCCAGACAGGTCTCACTACACAGACAGACAGGTCTCACTAGCACAGCCAGAACAGGTCTCACTGAGCTACAGACAGACA
>NW_026284197.1:0-736 GCF_023373465.1 Oncorhynchus keta
GAGAGAATCCACAGTCCTAACACAGTATGACCTCTGTGAGAGAATCCACAGCCCTAACACAGTATGTCCTCTAATAGGAGAGAATCCACAGTCCTAACACAGTATGACCTCTGTGAGAGAATCCACAGTCCTAACACAGTATGACCTCTAATAGGAGAGAATCCACAGCCCACACAGTATGACATCTGTGAGAGAATCCACAGCCCTAACACAGTATAACCTCTGTGAGAGAATCCACAGTCCTAACACAGTATAACCTCTGTGAGAGAATCCACAGCCCTAACACAGTATGACCTCTAATAGGAGAGAATCCACAGCCCTAACACAGTATGACCTCTAATAGGAAGAATCCACAGTCCTAACACAGTATGACCTAATGTGAGAGAATCCACAGCCTACACACAGTATGACATCTGTGAGAGAATCCACAGCCCTAACACAGTATAACCTCTGTGTGAGAATCCACAGCCTAACACAGTATGACCTCTGTGAGGAGAATCCACAGTCCTAACACAGTATAACCTCTGTGAGAGAATCCACAGCCCTAACACAGTATGAACCTCTGGGAGAGAATCCACAGCCCTAACACAGTATGACCTCTAATGAGAGAATCCACAGCCCTAACACAGTATGGTCTCTGTGAGAGAATCCACAGTCCTAACACAGTATGACCTCTGTGAGAGAATCCACAGCCCTAACACAGTATGTCCTCTGTGAGAGAATCCACAGCCCTAAC
>NW_026284198.1:0-5756 GCF_023373465.1 Oncorhynchus keta
TCTATTGTGGTATGACAGACCAGCTAAATCTACTGTCTCTATTGTATTATGACAGACCAGCTAGATCTACTGTCTCTATTGTATTATGACAGACCAGCTAGATTTACTGTCTCTATTGTATTATGACGAACCAGCTAAATCTGCACAATGTCTCTATTAATATGACAGACCAGCTAGATCTACTGTCTATTATATTATGACAGACCAGCTAGATCTACTGTCTCTATTATATTTTGACAGACCAGGTAGATCTGCTGTCCTATTATACTATGACAGACCAGCTAGATCTACTGTCTCTATTATATTATGACAGACCAGCTAGATCTACTGTCTATTATATTATGACAGACCAGCTAGATCTACTGTCTCTATTGTATTATGACAGACCAGCCAGATCTACTGTCTCTATTATATTATGAGAGACCAGGTAGATATACCGACTCCATTATAAAATGACAGACCAGCTAGATCTATTCTCGCTATTGTATTATGACAGACAAGCTAGATCCAATTGTCTCTATTATAATATGACAGACCAGCAAGATCCCACTGTCTCTATTATAATATGACAGACCAGCTAGATTTACTGTCTCTATTGTATTATGACAGACCAGCTAACACTACTGTCTCTATGTCTCTATTATGGTATGACAGACCAGCTAAATCTACTGTCTCTATTGTATTATGACAGACCAGCTAGATCTACTGTCTCTATTGTATTATGACAGACCAGCTAGATACTGTCTCTATTATATTATGAGAGACCAGGTAGATATACAGACTCCATTATAAAATGACAGACCAGCTAGATCTATTCTCGCTATTGTATTATGACAGACCAGCTAGATAAATTGTCTCCATTATAATATGACAGACCAGCTATATCTACTGTCTCTGTTATAATATGACAGACCAGCTAGATCTACTGTCTCTATTGTATTATGACAGACCAGCTAGATCTACTGTCTCTATTATATTATGAGAGACCAGGTAGATATACAGACTCCATTATAAAATGACAGACCAGCTAGATCTACTGTCTCTATTATATTATGACAGACCAGCTAGATCTATTGTCTCTATTATACTATGACATTATGACAGACCAGCTAGATCTACTGTCTCTATTGTATTATGACAGACCAGCTAGATCTACTATCTCTATTATATTATGACAGACCAGCTAGATCTAGTGTCTCTATTATATTATGACAGACCAACTAAATCTACTGTCTCTATTATATTTTGACAGACCAGGTAGATCTACTGTCTCTATTATATTATGACAGACCAGCTAGATCTACTGTCTCTATTATATTATGACAGACCAGCTAGATCTACTGTCTCTATTATATTTTGACAGACCAGGTAGATCTACTGTCCCTATTATACTATGACAGACCAGCTAGATCTACTGTCTCTATTATATTATGACAGACCAGCTAGATCTACTGTCTATTATATTATGACAGACCAGCTAGATCTACTGTCTATTTCATTATGACAGACCAGCAAGATCCACTGTCTCTATTATACTATGACAGACCAGCTAGATCTACTGTCTCTATTATATTATGACAGACCAGCTAGATCTACTGTCTATTATATTATGACAGACCAGCTAGATCTACTGTCTCTATTGTATTATGACAGACCAGCCAGATCTACTGTCTCTATTATATTATGAGAGACCAGGTAGATATACCGACTCCATTATAAAATGACAGACCAGCTAGATCTATTCTCGCTATTGTATTATGACAGACAAGCTAGATCAATTGTCTCTATTATAATATGACAGACCAGCAAGATCCACTGTCTCTATTATAATATGACAGACCAGCTAGATCTACTGTCTCTATTGTATTATGACAGACCAGCTAGATCTACTATCTCTATTATATTATGACAGACCAGCTAGATCTACTGTCTCTATTATATTTTGACAGACCAGGTAGATCTACTGTCCCTATTATACTATGACAGACCAGCTAGATCTACTGTCTCTATTATATTATGACAGACCAGCTAGATCTACTGTCTCTATTATATTATGACAGACCAGCTAGATCTACTGTCTCTATTATATTATAACAGACCAGCTAGATCTACTGTCTCTATGTCTCTGTATGGTATGACAAGAGCAGCTAAATCTACTGTCTCTATTGTATTATGACAGACCAGCTAGATTTACTGTCTCTATTGTATTATGACAGACCAGCTAGATCTACTGTCTCTATTATATTATGACAGACCAGGTCTATATACTGTCTCTATTATATTATGACAGACCAGCTAGATCTACAGTGTCTATTATATTATGACAGACCAGCTAGATCTACTATCTCTATTGTATAATGACAGACCAGCGAGATCTACTATCTCTATTATATTATGACAGACCAGGTAGATATACTGTCTCTATTATATTATGACAGACCAGCCAGATCTACTGTGTCTATTATATTATGACAGACCAGCTAGATCTACTGTCTATTATATTATGACAGACCAGCTAGATATACTGTCTATTTTATTATGACAGACCAGCTAGATCTACTGTCTCTATTGTATTATGACAGACCAGCTAGATCTACTGTCTCTATTATATTTTGACAGACCAGGTAGATCTACTGTCCCTATTATACTATGACAGACCAGCTAGATCTACTGTCTCTATTATATTTTTTGACAGACCAGGTAGATCTACTGTCTCTATTATATTATGACAGACCAGCTAGATCTACTGTCTCTATTATATTATGAAAGACCAGCTAAATCTACTGTCTCTATGTCTCTATTATGCTATGACAGACCAGCTAAATCTACTGTCTCTATTGTATTATGACAGACCAGCTAGATCTACTGTGTCTATTATATTATGACAGACCAGCTAGATCTACTGTCTCTTCTGTATTATGACAGACCAGCTAGATCTACTGTCTCTATTATATTATGACAGACCAGCTAGATCTACTGTATCTATTATATTTTGACAGACCAGGTAGATCTACTGTCCCTATTATACTATGACAGACCAGCTATATCTAATGTCTCTATTATATTATGACAGACCAGCTAGATCTACTGTCTCTATTATATTATGACAGACCAGCTAGATCTGTCTCTATTATATTATGACAGACCAGCTAGATCTACTGTCTCTATTATATTATAACAGACCAGCTAGATATACTGTATTATATTATGACAGACCAGGTAGATATATTGTCTCTATTATATCATGACAGACCAGGTCGATATACTGTCTCTATTATATTATGACAGAGCAGGTAGATATACTGTCTCTATTATATTATGACAGACCAGCTAGATCTACTGTGTCTATTATATTATGACAGACCAGCTAGATCTACTGTCTATTATATTATGACAGATCAGCTAGATCTACTGTCTATTTCATTATGACAGACCAGCTAGATCTACTGTCTCTATTGTATTATGACAGACCAGCTAGATCTACTGTCTCTATTATATTATGAGAGACCAGGTAGATATACCGACTCCATTATAAAATGACAGACCAGCTAGATCTATTCTCGCTATTGTATTATGACAGACAAGCTAGATCAATTGTCTCTATTATAATATGACAGACCAGCAAGATCCACTGTCTCTATTATAATATGACAGACCAGCTAGATCTACTGTCTCTATTGTATTATGACAGACCAGCTAACACTACTGTCTCTATGTCTCTATTATGGTATGACAGACCAGCTAAATCTACTGTCTCTATTGTATTATGACAGACCAGCTAAATCAACTGCCTCTATTGTATTATGACAGACCAGCTAGATCTACTGTCTCTATTATATTATGACAGACCAACTAAATCTACTGTCTCTATTATATTTTGATAGACCAGGTAGATCTACTGTCTCTATTATATTATGACAGACCAGCTAGATCTACTGTCTCTATTATATTTTGACAGACCAGGTAGATCTACTGTCCTATTATACTATGACAGACCAGCTAGATCAATTGTCTCTATTATAATATGACAGACCAGCAAGATCCACTGTCTCTATTATAATATGACAGAAAAGCTAGATCTACTGTCTCTATTGTATTATGACAGACCAGCTAACACTACTGTCTCTATGTCTCTATTATGGTATGACAGACCAGCTAAATCTACTGTCTCTATTGTATTATGACAGACCAGCTAGATCTACTGTCTCTATTGTATTATGACAGACCAGCTAGATTTACTGTCTCTATTGTATTATGACAGACCAGCTAAATCTACTGTCTCTATTATATTATGACAGACCAGCTAGATCTACTGTCTCTATTATATTATGACAGACCAGCTAGATCTACTGTCTCTATTATATTTTGACAGACCAGGTAGATCTACTGTCCCTATTATATGACAGACCCAGCTAGATCTACTGTCTCTATTATATTATGACAGACCAGCTAGATCTACTGTCTATTATATTATGACAGACCAGCTAGATCTACTGTCTCTATTGTATTATGACAGACCAGCCAGATCTACTGTCTCTATTATATTATGAGAGACCAGGTAGATATGCGACTCCATTATAAAATGACAGACCAGCTAGATCTATTCTCGCTATTGTATTATGACAGACAAGCTAGATCAATTGTCTCTATTATAATATGACAGACCAGCAAGATCCACTGTCTCTATTATAATATGACAGACCAGCTAGATTTACTGTCTCTGTTGTATTATGACAGACCAGCTAACACTACTGTCTCTATGTCTCTATTATGGTATGACAGACCAGCTAAATCTACTGTCTCTATTGTATTATGACAGACCAGCTAGATCTACTGTCTCTATTGTATTATGACAGACCAGCTAGATCTACTGTCTCTATTATATTATGAGAGACCAGGTAGATATACAGACTCCATTATAAAATGACAGACCAGCTAGATCTATTCTCGCTATTGTATTATGACAGACCAGCTAGATAAATTGTCTCCATTATAATATGACAGACCAGCTATATCTACTGTCTCTATTATAATATGACAGACCAGCTAGATCTACTGTCTCTATTGTATTATGACAGACCAGCTAGATCTACTGTCTCTATTATATTATGAGAGACCAGGTAGATATACAGACTCCATTATAAAATGACAGACCAGCTAGATCTACTGTCTCTATTATATTATGACAGACCAGCTAGATCTATTGTCTCTATTATACTATGACATTATGACAGACCAGCTAGATCTACTGTCTCTATTGTATTATGACAGACCAGCTAGATCTACTATCTCTAT
Organism: Oncorhynchus keta; assembly: GCF_023373465.1. NCBI lineage: Eukaryota > Metazoa > Chordata > Actinopteri > Salmoniformes > Salmonidae > Oncorhynchus > Oncorhynchus keta. Next base: position 5,296 of record NW_026284198.1, read on the forward strand.
TATATTATGACAGACCAGCTAGATCTAGTGTCTCTATTATATTATGACAGACCAACTAAATCTACTGTCTCTATTATATTTTGACAGACCAGGTAGATCTACTGTCTCTATTATATTATGACAGACCAGCTAGATCTACTGTCTCTATTATATTATGACAGACCAGCTAGATCTACTGTCTCTATTATATTTTGACAGACCAGGTAGATCTACTGTCCCTATTATACTATGACAGACCAGCTAGATCTACTGTCTCTATTATATTATGACAGACCAGCTAGATCTACTGTCTATTATATTATGACAGACCAGCTAAATCTACTGTCTCTATTGTATTATGACAGACCAGCTAGATCTACTGTGTCTATTATATTATGACAGACCAGCTAGATCTACTGTCTCTTCTGTATTATGACAGACCAGATAGATCTACTGTCTCTATTATATTATGACAGACCAGC
>NW_026284199.1:0-38359 GCF_023373465.1 Oncorhynchus keta
AACCCATGGGTCCTCTCACTGATCCACTACCTGGAGCCATCGGTCCTCTCCTGATCCACTACCTGAACCCATCTGTCATCGGTCCTCTCCTGATCCACTACCTGAACCCATCGGTCCTCTCTGATCCACTACCTGAACCCACTGATGGTCCTCTCTGATCCACTACCTCAACCCACGCCAGTCCTCTCCTGATCCACTACCTGAACCCATCGGTCCTCTCCTGATCCACTACCTGAGACCCATCGGTCCTCTCCTGATCCACTACCTGAACCCATCGGTCCTCTCCTGATCCCACTACCTGAACCCATCGGTCCTCTCCTGATCCACTACCTGAACCCATCGGTCCTCTCCTGATCCACTACCTGGACCCATCGGTCCTCTCTGATCCACTACCTGGACCCATCGGTCCTCTCCTGATCCACTACCATGAACCCACCGGTCCTCTCCTGATCCACTACCTGAACCCATCGGTCTCCTCTCCTGATCCACTACCTGGACCCATGGTTCTCTCTGATCCACTACCTCGAACCCATCGGTCCTCTCCTGATCCACTACCTGAACCCATCGGTCCTCTCCTGATCCACTACCTGGACCTCTATCGGTCCTCTCCTGATCCACTACCTGAACCCATCTGTCGGTCCTCTCTGATCCACTACCTGAACCCATCAGTCCCTCTCCTGATCCACTACCTGGACCCATCGGTCCTCTCCTGATCCACTACCTGAACCCACTCTGTCATCGGTCCTCTCCTGATCCACTACCTGAACCCATCATCATCGGTCCTCTCCTGATCCACTACCTGAACCCATCGGTCCTCTCCCTGATCCACTACCTGAACCCATCGGTCCTCTCCCTGATCCACTACCTGAACCCATCGGTCCCTCCTCCTGATCCACTACCTGAACCCATCTGTCATCGGTCCTCTCCTGATCCACTACCTGAACCCATCGGTCCTCTCCTGATCCACTACCTGAACCCATCGTCATCGGTCCTCTCCTGATCCACTACCTGAACCCATCGGTCCTCTCCTGATCCACTACCTGAACCCATCGGTCCTCTCTGATCCACTACCTGAACCCATCGGTCCTCTCCTGATCCACTACCTGAACCCATCGGTCCTCTCCTGATCCACTACCTGAACCCACTTCGGTCCTCTCTGATCCACTACCTGAACCCATCGGTCCTCTCCTGATCCACTACCTGAACCCATCTGTCATCGGTCCTCTCCTGATCCACTACCTGAACCCTATCGGTCCTCTCCTGATCCACTACCTGAACCCATTGGTCCTCTCCTGATCCACTACCTGGACCCATCGGTCCTCTCTCCTGATCCACTACCTGGACCCATCGGTCCTCTCCTGATCCACTACCTGAACCCATCGGTTCCTCTCCTGATCCACTACCTGAACCCAGCTCGGTCCTCTCCTGATCCACTACCTGAACCCATCGGTCCTCTCTGATCCACTACCTGAACCCATCGGTCCTCTCCTGATCCACTACCTGAACCCATCGGTCCTCTCCTGATCCACTACCTGAACCCATCGGTCCGGTCTCTCTGATCCACTACCTGAACCCATCGGTCCTCTCCTGATCCACTACCTGAACCCATCGGTCCTCTCCTGATCCACTACCTGAACCCATCGGTCATGGTCCTCTCCTGATCCACTACCTGAACCCATCGGTCCTCTCCTGATCCACTACCTGCAACCCATCGGTCCTCTCCTGATCCACTACCTGAACCCATCGGTCCTCTCCTGATCCACTACCTGAACCCATCAGTCCTCTCCTGATCCACTACCTGAACCCATCGGTCCTCTCCTGATCCACTACCTGGACCCATCAGTCCTCTCCTGATCCACTACCTGAACCCATCGGTCATCGGTCCTCTCCTGATCCACTACCTGAACCCATCTGTCAGTCCTCTCCTGATCCACTACCTGAACCCATCAGTCCTCTCCTGATCCACTACCTGAACCCATCTGTCATCGGTCCTCTCCTGATCCACTACCTGAACCCATCTGTCAGTCCTCTCCTGATCCACTACCTGAACCCATCTGTCATCGGTCCTCTCCTGATCCACTACCTGAGCCCATCGGTCCTCTCCTGATCCACTACCTGAACCCATCGGTCTCTCTCCTGATCCACTACCTGAACCCATCTGTCCGGTCCTCTCTGATCCACTACCTGAACCCATCGGTCCTCTCCTGATCCACTACCTGAACCCATCGGTCCTCTCCTGATCCACTACCTGAACCCATCGGTCCTCTCCTGATCCACTACCTGAACCCATCTGTCATCGGTCCTCTCCTGATCCACTACCTGAACCCATCGGTCCTCTCCTGATCCACTACCTGAACCCATCGGTCCTCTCCTGATCCACTACCTGAACCCATCGGTCATCGGTCCTCTCCTGATCCACTACCAGAACCCATCTGTCGTCCTCTCCTGATCCACTACCTGAACCCATCGGTCCTCTCCTGATCACTACCTGAACCCATCGGTCCTCTCCTGATTCACTACCATTTGAACCTATCGGGTTCTTCTTCTGATTCACTACTTCAACTTTATTTGGTCTCTTCTTGATCCACTACTTGAACCCATCGGTCCTCTCTGATCCACTACCTGAACCGGTCGTCCTCTTCTCTGATCCACTACCTGAAACCCATCGGTCCTCTCCTGATCCACTACCTGAACCCATCGGTCCTCTCCTGATCACTGAACCCATCGGTTCTGATTCACTACGATCATTCACTACCTGGACCCATCGGTCCTCTCCTGATCCACTACCTGAACCCATGGGTCCTCTCCTGATCCATCGGTTTTGATCCTGGAGGTTATCGGTCCTCTCCTGATCCACTACCTGAACCCATCAGTCCTCTCCTGAATCCACTACCTGAAACTATCTGTCACCCACTACTTGAACCCATTCGGTCCTTCTCCTGATCCACTACCTGAACCCATCGGGTCCCCTCCTGATTCACTATTTGAACCCATCTCCTGATCCACTACCTGAACCTATCGGGTCCTCTCCTGATCCACTACCTGAACCCATCGGTCCTCTCCTGATCCACATCTGTCACCTCTGATTCACATTTGAACCTATCGGTCCTCTCCTGATCCACTACCTGAACCCATCGGTCCTCTCCTGATCCACTACCTGAACCCATCGGTCCTCTCCTGATCCACTACCTGAACCCATCGGTCCTCTCCTGATCCACTACCTGAACCCATCGGTCCTCTCCTGATCCACTACCTGAACCCATCGGTCCTCTCCTGATCCACTACCTGAACCCATCTGTCATCGGTCCTCTCCTGATCCACTACCTGAACCCATCGGTCCTCTCCTGATCCACTACCTGAACCCATCTGTCATCGGTCCTCTCCTGATCCACTACCTGAACCCATCGGTCCTCTCCTGATCCACTACCTGAACCCATCGGTCCTCTCCTGATCCACTACCTGAACCCATCGGTCCTCTCCTGATCCACTACCTGAACCCATCTGTCATCGGTCCTCTCCTGATCCACTACCTGAACCCATCGGTCCTCTCCTGATCCACTACCTGGACCCATTTGTCCGGTCTTCTCCTGATCCACTACCTGACCTATCTGTCTGTCCTCTCCTGATCCACTATTTGAACCTATCGGTCCTCTCCTGATTCACTACCTGAACCCATCGGTCTCTCTCTGATTCACTACCTCAACCTATCGGTCCTCTCCTGATCCACTACCTGAACCCATCGGTCCTCTCCTGATCCACTACATTTGAAACCCATCGGTCCTCTCTGATCCACTACCTGAACCCATCGGTCCTCTCCTGATCCACTACCTGAACCCATCTGTCATCGGTCCTCTCCTGATCCACTACCTGAACCCATCGGTCTCTCCTGATCCACTACCTGAACCCATGGTCCTCTCCTGATCCACTACCTGGACCCATCGGTCCCTCTCTGATCCACTACCTGAACCCATCGGTCCTCTCCTGATCCACTACCTGAACCCATCGGTCCTCTCCTGATCCACTACCTGAACCTATCGTCATCCTCTCCTGATCCACTACCTGAATCCCATTCGTCCTCTCCTGATCCACTACCTGAACCCATCGGTCCTCTCTGATCCACTACCTGAACCATCGGTCCTCTCCTGATCCACTACCTGAACCCATCTGTCATCGGTCCCTCTCCTGATCCACTACCTGAACCTATCCATCGGGTCCTCTCTGATCCACTACCTGAACCCATCGGTCCTCTCCTGATCCACTACCTGAACCCATCGGTCATCGGTCCTCTCCTGATCCACTACCAGAACCTATCGGTCCTCTCCTGATCCACTACCTCAACCCATCGGTCCCTCTCCTGATCCACTACCACCTGAACCCATCGGTCCTCTCCTGATCCACTACCTGAAACCCATCGGTCCTCTCCTGATCCACTACCTCAACCCATCGGTCCCTCTCCTGATCCACTACCTGAACCCATCGGTCCTCTCCTGATCCACTACACCTGAAACCATCTGTCATCGGTCCTCTCCTGATCCACTACCTGAACCATCATCGGGTCCTCTCCTGATCACTACCTGAACCCATCGGTCCTCTCCTGATCCACTACCTGAACCCATCTGTCATCGGTCCTCTCTGATCCACTACCTGAACCCATGGTCCTCTCCTGATCCACTACCTGAACCCATCGGTCCTCTCCTGATCCACTACCTGAATTATGGGTCCCTCTCTGATCCACTACCTGAACCCATCGGTCTCTCCGGATTCCCTACCGAACCCATCCTCTCCTGAACCCATCTGTCATCGGTCTCTCTGATCCACTACCTGAACCCATCCATCGGTCCTCTCCTGATCCACTACCAGAACCCATCGGTCCTCTCTGATCCACTACCTCAACCCATCGGTCCTCTCTGATCCACTACCTGAACCCATCGGTCCTCTCTGATCCACTACCTGAACCCATCGGTCCTCTCTGATCCACTACCTCAACCCATCGGTCCTCTCTGATCACTACCCTGAACCCATCGGTCGGTCCTCTCTGATCCACTACCTGGACCCATCTGTCATCGGTCCTCTCCTGATCCACTACCTGAACCCATCGGTCCTCTCCTGATCCACTACCTGAACCCATCGGTCCTCTCTGATCACTACCTCCAACCCATCGGTCCCTCTCCTGATCCACTACCTGAACCCATGGGGTCCTCTCTGATCCACTACCTGGACCCATCGGTCCTCTCTGATCCACTACCTGAACCCATCGGTCCTCTCACTGATCCACTACCTGGACCCATCGGTCCTCTCTGATCCACTACCTCAACCCATCGGTCCTCTCCTGATCCACTACCTGGACCCATCTGTCTTCGGTCCTCTCTGATCCACTACCTGAACTCCATCGGTCCTCTCCTGATCCACTACCTGGACCCATCGGTCCCTCTCCTGATTCACTACCTCAACCCATCGGTCCTCTCTGATCCACTACCTGAACCCATCGGTCCTCTCTGATCACTACCTGGACCCATCGGTCCCTCTCCTGATCCACTACCTGAACCCATCGGGTCCTCTCCTGATCCACTACCTGAACCCATCGGTCCTCTCTGATCCCACTACCTGGACCCATCGGTCCTCTCCTGATCCACTACCTGAACCATCTGTCATCGGTTCTCTCCTGATCCACTACCTGAACCCATCTGTCATCGGTCTCTCCTGATCCACTACCTGGACCCATCTGTCATCGGTCCTCTCCTGATCCACTACCTGAACCCATCGGTCCTCTCCTGATCCACTACCTGAACCCACATCGGTCCTCTCCTGATCCACTACCTGAACCCATCGGTCTCTCCTGATCCACTACCTGAACCCATCTGTCATCGGTCCTCTCCTGATCACTACCTTGAACATTTGACGGCCCTCTCTGATCCACTACCTGGACCCATCGGTTCTCCTCTCCTGATCCACTACCTGAACCCATCTGTCCTCTCCTGATCCACTACCTGAAACCCATCGGTCCTCTCTGATCCACTACCTGAACCCATCGGTCCTCTCCTGAATCCACTACCTCCAACCCATCGGTCCTCTCCCTGATCCACTACCTGAACCCATCGGTCCTCTCCTGATCCACTACCTGAACCCACCTGAACCCATCGGTCCTCTCCTGATCCACTACCTGAACCCATCTGTCATCGGTCCTCTGATCCACTACCTGAACCCATCGGTCCTCTCCTGATCCACTACCTGAACCCATCGGTCTTCTCCTGATCCACTACCTGGACCCATCGGGTCCTCTCCTGATCCACTACCTGGACCCATCGGTCCTCTCCTGATCCACTACCTGAACCCATCGGTCCTCTCTGATCCACTACCTGAACCCATCGATCCTCTCCTGATCCACTACCTGAACCCATCGGTCCTCTCCTGATCCACTACCTGAACCCATCGGTCCTCTCCCTGATCCACTACCTGAACCCATCGGTCCTCTCCTGATCCACTACCTGAACCCATCTGTCGCCCGGTCCTCTCTGATCCACTACCTGAACCCATCGGTCCTCTCTGATCCACTACCTGAACCCATCGGTTCTCCTGATCCACTACCTGAACCCATCGGTCATCGGGTCCTCTCCTGATCCACTACCAGAACCCATCTGTCATCGGTCCTCTCTGATCCACTACCTGAACCCATCGGTCCTCTCCTGATCACTACCTGAACCCATCGGTCCTCTCCTGATCCACTACCTGAACCCATCGGTCCTCTCCTGATCCACTACCTCAACCCATCGGTCCTCTCCTGATCCACTACCTGAACCCATCGGTCCTCTCCTGATCCACTACCTGAACCCATCGGTCCTCTCCTGATCACTACCTCAACCCATCGGTCCTCTCCTGATCCACTACCTGAACCCATCGGTCCTCTCTGATCCACTACCTGGACCCATCTGTCATCGGTCCTCTCCTGATCCACTACCTGAACCCATCGGTCCTCTCTGATCCACTACCTGAACCCATCGGTCCTCTCCTGATCCACTACCTCAACCCATCGGTCCTCCTGATCCACTACCTGAACCCATCAGTACCCGAACCCATCGGTCCTCTCCTGATCCACTACCTGAACCCATCGGGTCCTCTCCTGATCCACTACCTGAAACCATCGGTCATCGGTCCCTCTCCTGATCCACTACCTGAACCCATCTGTCGTCCTCTCCTGATCCACTACCTGAACCCATCGGTCCTCTCCTGATCCACTACCTGAACCCATCTGTCATTGGTCCTCTCCTGATCCACTACCTGAACCCATCGGTCCTCTCTGATCACTACCTGAATTTATCGGTCCTCTCCTGATCCACTACCTGAACCTATCGGTCTCTCTCCTGATCCACTACCTGGACCCATCTGTCATCGGTCCTCTCCTGATCCACTACCTGAACCCATCAGTCCTCTCTGATCCACTACCTGAACCCATCGGTCCTCTCCTGATCCACTACCTGAACCCCATCTGTCATCGGTCCTCTCCTGATCCACTACCTGAACCCATCGGTCCTCTCCTGATCCACTACCTGAACCCTGAAATCGGGGTCTTCTCCTGATCCACTACCTGAACCCATCGGTCCTCTCCTGATCCACTACCTGAACCCATCGGTCCTCTCCTGATCCACTACCTGGACCCATATGTCATCAGTCCTCTCCTGATCTGATCCTACCTGAACCCATCAGTCCTCTCCTGATCCACTACCTGAAACCATCGGTCATCGGTCCTCTCCTGATCCTTTGAACCCATCTGTCCAGTCCTCTCCTGATCCACTATTTGAACTTGTTATCGGTTCTCTCCTGATCCACTACCTGAACCCATCTGTCATCGGTCCTCTCCTGATCCACTACCTGAACCCATCGGTCCTCTCCTGATCCACTACCTGAACCCATCGGTCCTCTCCTGATCCACTACCTGAACCCATCTGTCATCGGTCCTCTCTGATCCACTACCTGAACCCATCGGTCCTCTCTGATCCACTACCTGAACCCATCGGTCCTCTCCTGATCCACTACCTGAACCCATCTGTCATCGGTCCTCTCCTGATCCACTACCTGAACCCATCGGTCCTCTCCTGATCCACTACCTGAACCCATCGGTCCTCTCCTGATCCACTACCTGAACCCATCGGTCATCGGTCCTCTCTGATCCACTACCAGAACCCATCTGTCATCGGTCCTCTCTGATCCACTACCTGAACCCATCGGTCCTCTCCTGATCCACTACCTGAACCTATCGGTCCTCTCCTGATCCACTACCTGAACCCATCGGTCCTCTCCTGATCCACTACCTGAACCCATCGGTCCTCTCCTGATCCACTACCTGAACCCATCGGTCCTCTCCTGATCCACTACCTGAACCCCATCGGTCCTCTCTGATCACTACCTCAACCCATCGGTCCTCTCTGATCCACTACCTGAACCCAGGGTCCTCTCCTGATCCACTACCTGGACCCATCTGTCATCGGTCCTCTCCTGATCCACTACCTGAACCCATCGGTCCCTCTCCTGATCCACTACCTGAACCCATCGGTCTCTCTGATCCACTACCTCAACCCATCGGTCCTCTCTGATCCACTACCTGAAATCGGTTATCGGTCTCTCCTGATCACTACCTGAACCCATCGGTCCAGTCCTCTCCTGATCCACTACCTGAAAACCATCGGTCATCGGTCCTCTCCTGATCACTACCTGAACCCATCTGTCAGTCCTCTCTGATCACTACCTGAACCCATCGGTCTCTCTGATCCACTACCTGAACCCATCTGTCATCGGTCCTCTCCTGATCCACTACCTGAACCCATCGGTCCTCTCCTGATCCACTACCTGAACCCATCGGTCCTCTCCTGATCCACTACCTGAACCCATCGGTCCTCTCCTGATCCACTACCTGAACCCATCGGTCCTCTCCTGATCCACTACCTGGACCCATCTGTCATCGGTTCTCTCCTGATCCACTACCTGAACCCATCAGTCCTCTCTGATCCACTACCTGAACCCATCGGTCCTCTCCTGATCCACTACCTGAACCCATCTGTCATCGGTCCTCTCTGATCCACTACCTGAACCCATCGGTCCTCTCTGATCCACTACCTGAACCCATCGGTCTTCTCCTGATCCACTACCTGAACCCATCGTTCCTCTCCTGATCCACTACCTGAACCCATCGGTCCTCTCCTGATCCACTACCTGGACCCATCTGTCATCAGTCCTCTCCTGATCCACTACCTGAACCCATCAGTCCTCTCTGATCCACTACCTGAAACCATCGGTCATCGGTCCTCTCTGATCCACTACCTGAACCCATCTGTCAGTCCTCTCTGATCCACTACCTGAACCCATCGGTCCTCTCCTGATCCACTACCTGAACCCATCTGTCATCGGTCCTCTCCTGATCCACTACCTGAACCCATCGGTCCTCTCCTGATCCACTACCTGAACCCATCGGTCCTCTCCTGATCCACTACCTGAACCCATCTGTCATCGGTCCTCTCCTGATCCACTACCTGAACCCATCGGTCCTCTCCTGATCCACTACCTGAACCCATCGGTCCTCTCCTGATCCACTACCTGAACCCATCTGTCATCGGTCCTCTCCTGATCCACTACCTGAACCCATCGGTCCTCTCCTGATCCACTACCTGAACCCATCGGTCCTCTCCTGATCCACTACCTGAACCCATCGGTCATCGGTCCTCTCCTGATCCACTACCTGAACCCATCTGTCATCGGTCCTCTCCTGATCCACTACCTGAACCCATCGGTCCTCTCCTGATCCACTACCTGAACCATCGGTCCTCTCCTGATCCACTACCTGAACCCATCGGTCCTCTCCTGATCCACTACCTCAACCCATCGGTCCTCTCCTGATCCACTACCTGAACCCATCGGTCCCTCTCTGATCCACTACCTGAACCCATCGGTCCTCTCCTGATCCACTACCTGAACCCATCGTCCTCTCCTGATCCACTACCTGAACCCATCGGTCCTCTCCTGATCCACTACCTGGACCCATCTGTCATCGGTCCTCTCCTGATCCACTACCTGAACCCATCGGTCCTCTCTGATCCTACCTGAACCCATCGGTCCTCTCCTGATCCACTACCTGAACCCATCGGTCCTCTCTGATCCACTACCTGAACCCATCGGTCCTCTCCTGATCCACTACCTGGACCCATCGGTCCTCTCCTGATCCACTACCTGAACCCATGGGTCCTCTCCTGATCCACTACCTGAACCCATCGGTCCTCTCTGATCCACTACCTCAGCCCATCGGTCCTCTCCTGACCACTACCTGAACCTATCGGTCCTCTCCTGATCCACTACCTGAACCCATCGGTCCTCTCTGATCCACTACCTGGACCCATCGGTCCTCTCCTGATCCACTACCTGAACTGATCCATCTGAACCCATCGGTCCTCTCTGATCCACTACCTGGACCCATCGGTCCTCTCCTGATCCACTACCTGAACCCATCGGTCCTCTCTGATCCACTACCTGAACCCATCGGTCCTCTCCTGATCCACTACCTGGACCCATCGGTCCTCTCTGATCCACTACCTGAACCCATCTGTCATCGGTTCTCTCCTGATCCACTACCTGAACCCATCTGTCATCGGTCCTCTCTGATCCACTACCTGGACCCATCTGTCATCGGTCCTCTCCTGATCCACTACCTGAACCCATCGGTCTCTCCTGATCCATTACCTGAACCCATCGGTCCTCTCCTGATCCACTACCTGAACCCATCGGTCCTCTCCTGATCCACTACCTGAACCCATCTGTCATCGGTCCTCTCCTGATCCACTACCTGAACCCATCGGCCCTCTCTGATCCACTACCTGACCCATCTGTCATCGGTCCTCTCCTGATCCACTACCTGACCCACCCTGATCCACTACGTGAACCCATCGGTCCTCTCCTGATCCACTACCTGAACCCATCGGTCCTCTCCTGATCCACTACCTCAACCCATCGGTCCTCTCTGATCCACTACCTGAACCCATCGGTCCTCTCCTAATCCACTACCTGAACCCATCGGTCCTCTCTGATCCACTACCTGAACCCATCGGTCCTCTCCTGATCCACTACCTGAACCCATCTGTCATCGGTCCTCTCCTGATCCACTACCTGAACCCATCGGTCCTCTCCTGATCCACTACCTGAACCCATCGGTCCTCTCTGATCCACTACCTGGACCCATCGGTCCTCTCCCTGATCCACTACCTGGACCCATCGGTCCTCTCCTGATCCACTACCTGAACCCATCGGTCCTCTCCTGATCCACTACCTGAACCCATCGATCCTCTCCTGATCCACTACCTGAACCCATCGGTCCTCTCTGATCCACTACCTGAACCCATCGGTCCTCTCCTGATCCACTACCTGAACCCATCGGTCCTCTCCTGATCCACTACCTGAACCCATCTGTCATCGGTCCTCTCCTGATCCACTACCTGAACCCATCGGTCCTCTCCTGATCCACTACCTGAAGCCATCGGTCCTCTCCTGATCCACTACCTGAACCCATCGGTCATCGGTCCTCTCCTGATCCACTACCAGAACCCATCTGTCATCGGTCCTCTCCTGATCCACTACCTGAACCCATCGGTCCTCTCCTGATCCACTACCTGAACCCATGGGTCCTCTCTGATCCACTACCTGGACCATCGGTCCTCTCCTGATCCACTACCTCAACCCATCGGTCCTCTCCTGATCCACTACCTGAACCTATCGGTCCTCTCCTGATCCACTACCTGAACCCATCGGTCCCTCTCTGATCCACTACCTGGACCCATCGGTCCTCTCCTGATCCACTACCTCAACCCATCGGTCTCTCCTGATCCACTACCTGAACCCATCGGTCCTCTCTGATCCACTACCTGGACCCATCGGTCCTCTCCTGATCCACTACCTGAACCCATCGGTCCTCTCTGATCCACTACCTGAACCCATCGGTCCTCTCCTGATCCACTACCTGGACCCATCGGTCCTCTCCTGATCCACTACCTGAACCCATCTGTCATCGGTTCTCTCCTGATCCACTACCTGAACCCATCTGTCATCGGTCCTCTCCTGATCCACTACCTGGACCCATCTGTCATCGGTCCTCTCTGATCCACTACCTGAACCCATCGGTCCTCTCCTGATCCACTACCTGAACCCATCGGTCCTCTCTGATCCACTACCTGTCGGTCCTCTCCTGATCCACTACCTGAACCCATCTGTCATCGGTCCTCTCTGATCCACTACCTGAACCCATCGGCCCTCTCCTGATCCACTACCTGGACCCATCTGTCATCGGTCCTCTCCTGATCCACTACCTGGACCCATCTGTCCTCTCCTGATCCACTACGTGAACCCATCGGTCCTCTCCTGATCCACTACCTGAACCCATCGGTCCTCTCCTGATCCACTACCTGAACCCATCGGTCCTCTCCTAATCCACTACCTGAACCCATCGGTCCTCTCTGATCACTACCTGAACCCATCGGTCCTCTCTGATCCACTACCTGAACCCATCTGTCATCGGTCCTCTCCTGATCCACTACCTGAACCCATCGGTCCTCTCTGATCCACTACCTGAACCCATCGGTCCTCTCTGATCCACTACCTGGACCCATCGGTCCTCTCTGATCCACTACCTGGACCCATCGGTCCTCTCCTGATCCACTACCTGAACCCATCGGTCCTCTCCTGATCCACTACCTGAACCCATCGGTCCTCTCTGATCCACTACCTGAACCCATCGGTCCTCTCCTGATCCACTACCTGAACCCATCGGTCCTCTCCTGATCCACTACCTGAACCCATCGGTCCTCTCTGATCCACTACCTGAACCCATCTGTCATCGGTCCTCTCCTGATCCACTACCTGAACCCATCGGTCCTCTCCTGATCCACTACCTGAACCCATCGGTCCTCTCCTGATCCACTACCTGAACCCATCGGTCATCGGTCCTCTCCTGATCCACTACCAGAACCCATCTGTCATCGGTCCTCTCCTGATCCACTACCTGAACCCATCGGTCCTCTCCTGATCCACTACCTGAACCCATCGGTCCTCTCTGATCCACTACCTGAACCCATCGGTCCTCTCCTGATCCACTACCTGAACCCATCGGTCCTCTCCTGATCCACTACCTGAACCCATCGGTCCTCTCCTGATCCACTACCTCAACCCATCGGTCCTCTCCTGATCCACTACCTGAACCCATCGGTCCTCTCCTGATCCACTACCTGGACCCATCTGTCATCGGTCCTCTCCTGATCCACTACCTGAACCCATCGGTCCTCTCTGATCCACTACCTGAACCCATCAGTCCTCTCCTGATCCACTACCTCAACCCATCGGTCCTCTCCTGATCCACTACCTGAACCCATCGGTCCTCTCCTGATCCACTACCTGGACCCATCGGTCCTCTCCTGATCCACTACCTGAACCCATGGGTCCTCTCCTGATCCACTACCTGGACCCATCGGTCCTCTCCTGATCCACTACCTCAACCCATCGGTCCTCTCCTGATCCACTACCTGAACCTATCGGTCTCTCTGATCCACTACCTGAACCCATCGGTCCTCTCTGATCCACTACCTGGACCCATCGGTCCTCTCTGATCCACTACCTGAACCCATCGGTCCCTCTCCTGATCCACTACCTGAACCCATCGGTCCTCTCCTGATCCACTACCTGGACCCATCGGTCCCTCTGATCCACTACCTGAACCCATCGGTCCTCTCCTGATCCACTACCTGAACCCATCGGTCCTCTCTGATCCACTACCTGGACCCATCAGACCTCTCCTGATCCACTACCTGAACCCATCTGTCATCGGTTCTCTCTGATCCACTACCTGAACCCATCTGTCATTGGTCCTCTCCTGATCCACTACCTGGACCCATCTGTCATCGGTCCTCTCTGATCCACTACCTGAACCCATCGGTCCTCTCCTGATCCACTACCTGAACCCATCTGTCATCGGTCCTCTCCTGATCCACTACCTGGACCCATCTGTCCTCTCCTGATCCACTACGTGAACCCATCGGTCCTCTCCTGATCCACTACCTGAACCCATCGGTCCTCTCCTGATCCACTACCTGAACCCATCGGTCCTCTCCTAATCCACTACCTGAACCCATCGGTCCTCTCCTGATCCACTACCTGAACCCATCGGTCCTCTCCTGATCCACTACCTGAACCCATCTGTCATCGGTCCTCTCCTGATCCACTACCTGGACCCATCTGTCCTCTCCTGATCCACTACGTGAACCCATCGGTCCTCTCCTGATCCACTACCTGAACCCATCGGTCCTCTCCTGATCCACTACCTGAACCCATCGGTCCTCTCTGATCCACTACCTGGACCCATCGGTCCGCTCTGATCCACTACCTGGACCCATCGGTCCTCTCCTGATCCACTACCTGAACCCATCGGTCCTCTCCTGATCCACTACCTGAACCCATCGATCCTCTCCTGATCCACTACCTGAACCCATCGGTCCTCTCTGATCCACTACCTGAACCCATCGGTCCTCTCCTGATCCACTACCTGAACCCATCGGTCCTCTCCTGATCCACTACCTGAACCCATCTGTCATCGGTCCTCTCCTGATCCACTACCTGAACCCATCGGTCCTCTCCTGATCCACTACCTGAACCCATCGGTCCTCTCCTGATCCACTACCTGAACCCATCGGTCATCGGTCCTCTCCTGATCCACTACCAGAACCCATCTGTCATCGGTCCTCTCCTGATCCACTACCTGAACCCATCGGTCCTCTCTGATCCACTACCTGAACCCATCGGTCCTCTCCTGATCCACTACCTGAACCATCGGTCCTCTCCTGATCCACTACCTGAACCCATCGGTCCTCTCTGATCCACTACCTGAACCCATCGGTCCTCTCTGATCCACTACCTCAACCCATCGGTCCTCTCCTGATCCACTACCTGAACCCATCGGTCCTCTCTGATCCACTACCTGGACCCATCTGTCATCGGTCCTCTCCTGATCCACTACCTGAACCCATCGGTCCTCTCTGATCCACTACCTGAACCATCAGTCCTCTCCTGATCCACTACCTCAACCCATCGGTCCTCTCCTGATCCACTACCTGAACCCATCGGTCCTCTCCTGATCCACTACCTGGACCCATCGGTCCTCTCCTGATCCACTACCTGAACCCATGGGTCCTCTCCTGATCCACTACCTGGACCCATCGGTCCTCTCTGATCCACTACCTCAACCCATCGGTCCTCTCTGATCCACTACCTGAACCCATCGGTCCTCTCCTGATCCACTACCTGAACCCATCGGTCCTCTCTGATCCACTACCTGGACCCATCGGTCCTCTCTGATCCACTACCTCAACCCATCGGTCCTCTCCTGATCCACTACCTGAACCCATCGGTCCTCTCTGATCCACTACCTGGACCCATCGGTCCTCTCCTGATCCACTACCTGAACCCATCGGTCCTCTCCTGATCCACTACCTGAACCCATCGGTCCTCTCCTGATCCACTACCTGGACCCATCGGTCCTCTCCTGATCCACTACCTGAACCCATCTGTCATCGGTTCTCTCTGATCCACTACCTGAACCCATCTGTCATCGGTCCTCTCTGATCCACTACCTGGACCCATCTGTCATCGGTCCTCTCTGATCCACTACCTGAACCCATCGGTCCTCTCCTGATCCACTACCTGAACCCATCGGTCCTCTCCTGATCCACTACCTGAACCCATCTGTCATCGGTCCTCTCTGATCCACTACCTGAACCCATCGGTCCTCTCCTGATCCACTACCTGGACCCATCTGTCATCGGTCCTCTCCTGATCCACTACCTGGACCCATCTGTCCTCTCCTGATCCACTACGTGAACCCATCGGTCCTCTCCTGATCCACTACCTGAACCCATCGGTCCTCTCCTGATCCACTACCTCAACCCATCGGTCCTCTCCTCATCCACTACCTCAACCCATCGGTCCTCTCCTGATCCACTACCTGAACCCATCGGTCCTCTCCTGATCCACTACCTGAACCTATCGGTCCTCTCCTGATCCACTACCTGAACCCATCTGTCATCGGTCCTCTCCTGATCCACTACCTGAACCCATCGGTCCTCTCCTGATCCACTACCTGAACCCATCGGTCCTCTCTGATCCACTACCTGGACCCATCGGTCCTCTCCTGATCCACTACCTGGACCCATCGGTCCTCTCCTGATCCACTACCTGAACCCATCGGTCCTCTCCTGATCCACTACCTGAACCCATCGATCCTCTCTGATCCACTACCTGAACCCATCGGTCCTCTCCTGATCCACTACCTGAACCCATCGGTCCTCTCTGATCCACTACCTGAACCCATCGGTCCTCTCCTGATCCACTACCTGAACCCATCTGTCATCGGTCCTCTCTGATCCACTACCTGAACCCATCGGTCCTCTCCTGATCCACTACCTGAACCCATCGGTCCTCTCTGATCCACTACCTGGACCCATCGGTCCTCTCCTGATCCACTACCTGAACCCATCTGTCATCGGTTCTCTCCTGATCCACTACCTGAACCCATCTGTCATCGGTCCTCTCCTGATCCACTACCTGGACCCATCTGTCATCGGTCCTCTCCTGATCCACTACCTGAACCCATCGGTCCTCTCTGATCCACTACCTGAACCCATCGGTCCTCTCCTGATCCACTACCTGAACCCATCGGTCATCGGTCCTCTCTGATCCACTACCAGAACCCATCTGTCATCGGTCCTCTCCTGATCCACTACCTGAACCCATCGGTCCTCTCCTGATCCACTACCTGAACCCATCGGTCCTCTCCTGATCCACTACCTGAACCCATCGGTCCTCTCCTGATCCACTACCTGAACCCATCGGTCCTCTCCTGATCCACTACCTGAACCCATCGGTCCTCTCCTGATCCACTACCTCAACCCATCGGTCCTCTCCTGATCCACTACCTGAACCCATCGGTCCTCTCCTGATCCACTACCTGGACCCATCTGTCATCGGTCCTCTCCTGATCCACTACCTGAACCCATCGGTCCTCTCTGATCCACTACCTGAACCCATCAGTCCTCTCCTGATCCACTACCTCAACCCATCGGTCCTCTCCTGATCCACTACCTGAACCCATCGGTCCTCTCCTGATCCACTACCTGGACCCATCGGTCCTCTCTGATCCACTACCTGAACCCATGGGTCCTCTCTGATCCACTACCTGGACCCATCGGTCCTCTCCTGATCCACTACCTCAACCCATCGGTCCTCTCTGATCCACTACCTGAACCCATCGGTCTCTCTCTGATCCACTACCTGAACCCATCGGTCCTCTCCTGATCCACTACCTGGACCCATCGGTCCTCTCTGATCCACTACCTCAACCCATCGGTCCTCTCCTGATCCACTACCTGAACCCATCGGTCCTCTCCTGATCCACTACCTGGACCCATCGGTCCTCTCCTGATCCACTACCTGAACCCATCGGTCCTCTCCTGATCCACTACCTGAACCCATCGGTCCTCTCCTGATCCACTACCTGGACCCATCGGTCCTCTCCTGATCCACTACCTGAACCCATCTGTCATCGGTTCTCTCCTGATCCACTACCTGAACCCATCTGTCATCGGTCCTCTCCTGATCCACTACCTGGACCCATCTGTCATCGGTCCTCTCCTGATCCACTACCTGAACCCATCGGTCCTCTCCTGATCCACTACCTGAACCCATCGGTCCTCTCCTGATCCACTACCTGAACCCATCTGTCATCGGTCCTCTCTGATCCACTACCTGAACCCATCGGTCTCTCCTGATCCACTACCTGGACCCATCTGTCATCGGTCCTCTCTGATCCACTACCTGGACCCATCTGTCCTCTCCTGATCCACTACGTGAACCCATCGGTCCTCTCCTGATCCACTACCTGAACCCATCGGTCCTCTCTGATCCACTACCTCAACCCATCGGTCCTCTCCTCATCCACTACCTCAACCCATCGGTCCTCTCCTGATCCACTACCTGAACCCATCGGTCCTCTCCTGATCCACTACCTGAACCTATCGGTCCTCTCCTGATCCACTACCTGAACCCATCTGTCATCGGTCCTCTCCTGATCCACTACCTGAACCCATCGGTCCTCTCTGATCCACTACCTGAACCCATCGGTCCTCTCCTGATCCACTACCTGGACCCATCGGTCCTCTCCTGATCCACTACCTGGACCCATCGGTCCTCTCCTGATCCACTACCTGAACCCATCGGTCCTCTCTGATCCACTACCTGAACCCATCGATCCTCTCTGATCCACTACCTGAACCCATCGGTCCTCTCCTGATCCACTACCTGAACCCATCGGTCAATTCAATTTAAATGTCAGTTTAAGGTCTTTATTGTCATGGGAAACATGTGTTATTATTGACAAAGCAAGTGAGGTAGATAATAAACTAAAGTTTAAAGAATTATACAAATTAACAGTAAACATTATACTCCCAAAAGTTCAAAATAATAAAGACATTTCAAATGTGATATTATGTATTTATACATTGTTGTAATGATGTGCAAATAGATTAAAGTACAAAGGGAAAATAAATCGAAATAAATATGGGTTGTATTTACAATGGTGTTTGTTCTTCACTGGTTGCACTTTTCTTGTGGCAACAGGTCACAAATCTTGCTGCTGTGATGGCACACTGTGGAATTTCACCCAGTAGATATGGGAGTTTATCAAAATTGGGTTTTGTTTCAAATTCTTTGTGGATCTGTGTAATCTGAGGAAATATGTCTCTCTAATATGGTCATACATTTGGCAGGAGGTTAGGAAGTGCAGCTCAGTTTCCACCTCATTTTGTGGGCAGTGAGCACATAGCCTGTCTTCTCTTGAGAGCCATGTCTGCCTACGGCGGCCTTTCTCAATAGCAAGGCTATGCTCACTGAGTCTGTACATAGTCAAAGCTTTCCTTAATTTTGGGTCAGTCACAGTGGTCAGGTATTCTGCTGTGTACTCTCTGTGTAGGGACAAATAGCATTCTAGTTTGCTCTTCCTCTCTCTCTCTCTCTCTCTCTCTAGGGATAATATCTGTCTCTTCCTAAATATCTTTATCTATATATATATATATCTATAATCTCTCTATCTATCTGTCTCTTCCTCTCTCTTTCATCTCTCTCTAATAATAATCTATATCTATATATATATATCTCTCTATCTCTCTAATCTCTCCTCTCTCTATCTATCTCTCTCTCTCTCTCTCTCTCTTTCTCTCTCTCTCTTTCTCTCTCTCTCTCTCTCTCTCTTTCTCCCTCTAATCTCTCTCTGTGTCTCTTCCTCTCTGTCTCTTTCCCTCTCTCTCTCTCTCTCTCTCTCTCTCTCTCTCTCTCTCTGTGTGTCTCTCTTTCTCTTCCTCTCTGTCTCTCTCTCTCTCTCTCTGTCTCTCTATCCTGTAATATCAGCACTTTGACTTTCTGAATCTCAATTCCTTCCATTAGCAGCCGATACCTGATGCAGAATGATAACAAGGTGAAGGTGTCTGTGTTAATGTTCTAGTGCTGTTGTGCCCTCTTGTGGTATAGTTACTGCACTACACATCACGGCAGGGCTTTTCAATACTCCTTACTATAGAATACCATACTACATACACAGAGTGTCACATTTTTCACCCCCTTTTGTGCCTGAACAGCCTCAAATCATCGGGGTCATGGACTCTACAAGGTGTTGAAAGCGTTCCACAGGGATGCTGACCCATGTTGACTACAATACTTCCCACAGTTGTGTCCAGTTGGCTGGATGTCCTTTGGGTGGTGGACCGTTCTTGAAGCACAAGGGAAACTGTTGAGTGTGAAAAACCCAGCAGCGTTGCAGTTCTTGACACAAACCAGTGTTCCTGACACCTACTCCCGTACCCTGTTCAAAGGCACTTATATATTTTGTCTTTTCCGTTCACCCTCTGAATAACACACATACACAATCCATGTCTCAGTTGTGTCAAGACTTTAAAATCCTGTCTTTAACCTGACTCCTCCCCTTCATCTACACTGATTGAAGTGGATTTAACAAGAGACATCAATAAGGGATCACATCTTTCACCTGTAATCACCTGGTCAGTCTTGGTCATGGAAAGAGTAGGTGTTCTTAATGTTTTGTCCAGTCGTTGTATGTTGTAAGCAGTGGAAGAGAACAGACACACACACACACAGACGTGTACTTGTAACTTTGAAAATAGACTCAGGGAAGGTAGCTCTATCGCGTGGTAACAAGTGACATTTAGTGTGAACCTGAGAGCGCGCGCGGTCAGTAGGGGAAATGCCGTCACACCGTGATCGGTAAACTTTGAAAAGAAACGAGAGTGAACGAAGAAGTTTGTGGACACGCTTTTTAACGGTCATTTCAACATGGTAAGATATTTTTTTAAATGTCTCTATATTTCTATCTATCTATTTAACTTTTATTGTAATGGTCATCTGTATGCGTCATTTAAGGTGTTGCGTCGCACATTGCTCTTAATGTTTGGTGATGCAGAAAGTCTAATCAAATGTGTCGACAATAAGTTGCTAATAAGAGTTGACCAACAGTCTAGTAGTAATAGTATGGAATAACACTAGTTATAAACTGGGTGGTTCCAGCCCTGAATGCTGATTGGCTGACTGCCATGACCGTATACCACGGGTATGATAAAAACGTTTATTTTTACTGCTCTAATTATGTTGGTAACCAGTTTATAATAGCAACAAGGCACCTCTCATTGCGTTGGTCGAACCTAACAAGCCGTTAGCCGTGGTATATGGGCCATATACCACACCTCTTATTGCTTAATTATAACGTTCTTCTTATAATTAATATATTGTAATGATCATTTTAAAAGGAAGACGCGTTTTTGTTGTTGTATGTAGGCTAAATGTTTCTCTGATTCTGTGATGTTTGGCCGTGTTGTTGCACGTCGTCGCACAACTCCCAAGCAAACACGACCCGTCATCTGCTGAACCATCAGACATATAATTATCTTATTTTACACAGGGTTTACTTCTATAATGGACGGAATAGAGAACCCATATATTTACACGTCATAACCACGGCATCGTCCCCGTCTATGACTGCAGGCATGGCCCTGTTCAAGCAGCAGACAGTGGAGGATTTCTACGAGATCGGAGAGGAATTAGGAAGGTACAGTATTACCATCAGGGAGACTAGTGGTTAGAGTGGAGGGGCGGCAGGTAGACTAGTGGTTAGAGTGGAGGGGCGGCAGGTAGACTAGTGGTTAGAGTGGAGGGCGGCAGGTAGACTAGTGGTTAGAGTGGAGGGCGGCAGGTAGACTAGTGGTTAGAGTGGAGGGCGGCAGGTAGACTAGTGGTTAGAGTGGAGGGGCGGCAGGTAGACTAGTGGGCAGAGTGGAGGGGTGGAGGAGGCAGGAGACTAGTGGTTAGAGTGGAGGGTGGAGGTAGCCGGCCTCCACTCTAACCACTAGTCTACCTGTGGTAACCACTAGTCTACCTGCCGTCCTCCACTCTAAGGGCCCCTCCACCTCCCTCTAACCACTAGTCTGGCCCCTCCACTCCCTCAACCACTCGTCACCTGCCCGTCCCTCCACTCAACCAGGCCCCTCCACCCCTCCCTCCTGGCCACTGGTCTGCCTGCCAGCCTCCTCTAACCACTAGATCTGCCTGCCGCCCCTCCACTCTAACCACTAGACTACCCTGCTGCCCCTCCACCTCTCCACTCTAACCACTAGTCTCCCTGCCTCCCTCCACCCCTCCCTCTAACCACTAGTCTACCTGCCGCCCCTCCACTCCTAACCTCTAGTCTACCTGCCGTCCCTCCCTCTAACCACTAGTACCTGCCACCCCTCCACCCCTCCCTCTAACCACTAGTCTACCTGCCGCCCCTCCACTCTAACCACTAGTCTACCTGCCGCCCCTCCCTCTAACCACTAGACTAACCAGCCCTCCACCCCTCCCTCTAACCACTGGCCCCTCCACTCTAACCACTAGTCTACCTGCCGCCCCTCCACTCTAACCACTAGTCTACCTGCCACCCCTCCACCCCTCCCTCTAACCACTAGTCTACCTGGTCTACCTGGCCCCTCCCTCTAACCACTCTAACCACTAGTCTACCTGCCGCCCCCCACTCTAACCACTAGTCTACCTGCCGCCCCTCCACTCTAACCACTAGTCTACCTGCCGTCCCTCCACTCTATCACTAGTCTCTGCCGCCCCTCCACCCCTCCACTCTAACCACTAGTCTACCTGGCCCCTCCACTCTAACCACTAGTCTATCTGGTCCCTCCACTCTAACCACTAGTCTACCTGCCCCTCCACCCCTCCACTCTAACCACTAGTCTACCTGCCGCCCCTCCCTCCTAACCACTAGTCTACCTGCCGCCCCTCCCTCTAACCACTAGACTACCTGCTGGACTCTAACCACTAGTCTCCCTGCCTCCCCTCCACCCCTCCACTCTATCCACTAGAGCCCCTCCACTCTAACCACTAGTCTACCTGCCGCCCCTCCACTCTAACCACTAGTCTACCTGCCGCCCCTCCCTCTAACCACTAGTCTACCTGCCGCCCCTCCACCCCTCCTAGTCTACCTGCCGCCCCTCCACTCTAACCACTAGTCTACCTGCCGTCCCTCCCTCCTCTAACCACTAGTCTACCTGCCCCTCCACCTCACTCTAACCACTAGTCTACCTGGCCCCTCCACTCTAACCACTGGTTAGAGTGGAGGGGCGGCAGGTAGACTAGTGGTTAGAGCTGGAGGGCGGCAGGTAGACTAGTGGTTAGAGGAGGGGGGCAGGCAGGTAGACTAGTGGTTAGAGGGAGGGGTGGCAGGTAGACTAGTGGTTAGGTGGAGGGGCTGGCAGGTAGACTAGTGGTTAGAGTGGAGGGGCGGCAGGTAGACTAGTGGTTAGGAGTGGAGGGGTGGAGGGGAGGCAGGAGACTAGTGGTTAGACTAGTGGAGAGGTGGAGGGGCAGCAGGTAGTCTAGTGGTTAGAGTGGGAGGGAGGCTAGAGGGGCGGCAGGTAGACTAGTGGTTAGAGTGGAGGGGCGGCAGGTAGACTAGCAGTGGTTGAGTGGAGGGGGGCAGGGTGGAGGGGAGGCAGGGAGACTAGTGGTTAGAGTGGAGGGTGGGAGGGCAGCAGGTAGACTAGTGGTTAGAGTGGAGGGGGGCAGGTAGACTAGTGGTTAGAGAGGGGCGGCAGGTAGTGGTTAGAGTGGAGGGGGTGGAGGCTAGTGGCAGAGTGGAGGGACGGGGCAGGTAGACAGTGGTTAGAGTGGAGGGGCGGCAGGTAGACTAGTGGTTAGTGGAGGGGTGGAGGGGCGGCAGGTAGACTAGTGGTTAGGTTAGAGTGGAGGGGCGGCAGTAGACTAGTGGTTAGAGTGAGGAGGGACTAGTGGAGGGGAGGCAGGGAGACTAGTGGTTAGAGTGGAGAGGTGGAGGGGCAGCAGGTAGTCTAGTGGTTAGAGTGGAGGGGCGGCAGGTAGACTAGTGGTTAGAGTGGAGGGGCGGCAGGTAGACTAGTGGTTAGAGTGGAGGGGTGGAGGGCGGCAGGTAGACTAGTGGTTAGAGTGGAGGGACGGCAGGTAGACTAGTGGTTAGAGTGGAGGGCGGCAGGTAGACTAGTGGTTAGAGTGGAGGGGTGGAGGGGCGGCAGGTAGACTAGTGGTTAGAGTGGAGGGACGGCAGGTAGACTAGTGGTTAGAGTGGAGGGGCGGCAGGTAGACTAGTGGTTAGAGTGGAGGGGCGGCAGGGTAGACTAGTGGTTAGAGTGGAGGGGGGCAGGTAGACTAGTGGTTAGAGTGGGGGCGGCAGGTAGACTAGTGGTTAGAGTGGAGGGGTGGCAGGGTAGCCTAGTGGTTAGAGAGAGGGGCGGCAGGGTAGACTAGTGGTTAGAGTGGAGGGGGCAGGTAGACTAGTGGTTAGAGTGGGGGCGGCAGGTAGACTAGTGGTTAGAGTGGAGGGGTGGCAGGGTAGCCTAGTGGTTAGAGTGGAGGGGCGGCAGGGTAGACTAGTGGTTAGAGTGGAGGGGCGGCAGGTAGACTAGTGGTTAGAGTGGAGGGGCGGCACTAGTGGTTAGGTGGAGGGGCGGCAGGTAGACTAGTGGTTGGAGTGGAGGGGCGGCAGGTAGACTAGTGGTTAGAGCGTTGGGTCAGTAACCAGCAGGTAGACTAGTGGTTAGAGTGTTGGGTCAGTAACCAGCAGGTAGACTAGTGGTTAGAGTGGAGGGGCGGCAGGTAGACTAGTGAGAGTGTTGTTCTGTTGTCATGACAGTGAATGGGGTTGTTCTGTTGTCATGACAGTGAATGGGGTTGTCATGACAGTGAATGGGGTTGTTCTGTTGTCATGACAGTGAATGGGGTTATTCTGTTGTCATGACAGTGAATGGGGTTGACATGACAGTGAATGGGGTTGTTCTGTTGTCATGACAGTGAATGGGGTTGACATGACAGTGAATGGGGTTGACATGACAGTGAATGGGGTTGACATGACAGTGAATGGGGTTGTTCTGTTGTCATGACAGTGAATGGGGTTGACATGACAGTGAATGGGGTTGTTCTGTTGTCATGACAGTGAATGGGGTTGACATGACAGTGAATGGGGTTGACATGACAGTGAATGGGGTTGTTCTGTTGACATGACAGTGAATGGGGTTGTTCTCTTGACATGACAGTGAATGGGGTTGTTCTGTTGTCATGACAGTGAATGGGGTTGACATGACAGTGAATGGGGTTGTTCTGTTGTCATGACAGTGAATGGGGTTGACATGACAGTGAATGGGGTTGACATGACAGTGAATGGGGTTGTTCTGTTGACATGACAGTGAATGGGGTTGTTCTGTTGACATGACAGTGAATGGGGTTGTTCTGTTGTCATGACAGTGAATGGGGTTGTCATGACAGTGAATGGGATTGTCATGACAGTGAATGGGGTTGACATGACAGTGAATGGGGTTGACATGACAGTGAATGGGGTTGTCATGACAGTGAATGGGGTTGTCATGACAGTGAATGGGGTTGACATGACAGTGAATGGGGTTGTCATGACAGTGAATGGGGTTGACATGACAGTGAATGGGGTTGTCATGACAGTGAATGGGGTTCACATGACAGTGAATGGGGTTGTTCTGTTGTCATGACAGTGAATGGGGTTGTCATGACAGTGAATGGGGTTGTCATGACAGTGAATGGGGTTGACATGACAGTGAATGGGGTTGTCATGACAGTGAATGGGGTTCACATGACAGTGAATGGGGTTGTTCTGTTGACATGACAGTGAATGGGGTTGACATGACAGTGAATGGGGTTGTTCTGTTGTCATGACAGTGAATGGGGTTGACATGACAGTGAATGGGGTTGTCATGACAGTGAATGGGGTTCACATGACAGTGAATGGGGTTGTTCTGTTGACATGACAGTGAATGGGGTTCACATGACAGTGAATGGGGTGGTTCTGTTGTCATGACAGTGAATGGGGTTGACATGACAGTGAATGGGGTTGTCATGACAGTGAATGGGGTTCACATGACAGTGAATGGGGTTGTTCTGTTGACATGACAGTGAATGGGGTTGTTCTGTTGACATGACAGTGAATGGGGTTGTTCTGTTGTCATGACAGTGAATGGGGTTGTCATGACAGTGAATGGGATTGTCATGACAGTGAATGGGGTTGACATGACAGTGAATGGGGTTGACATGACAGTGAATGGGGTTGACATGACAGTGAATGGGGTTGTTCTGTTGTCATGACAGTGAATGGGGTTGTCATGACAGTGAATGGGATTGTCATGACAGTGAATGGGGTTGACATGACAGTGAATGGGGTTGACATGACAGTGAATGGGGTTGTCATGACAGTGAATGGGGTTGTCATGACAGTGAATGGGGTTGACATGACAGTGAATGGGGTTGACATGACAGTGAATGGGGTTGTCATGACAGTGAATGGGGTTGACATGACAGTGAATGGGGTTGTCATGACAGTGAATG
The DNA here is from genome assembly GCF_023373465.1 of Oncorhynchus keta. Classification (NCBI taxonomy): domain Eukaryota; kingdom Metazoa; phylum Chordata; class Actinopteri; order Salmoniformes; family Salmonidae; genus Oncorhynchus; species Oncorhynchus keta. Next base: position 25,999 of record NW_026284199.1, read on the forward strand.
GGGTTCACATGACAGTGAATGGGGTTGTTCTGTTGTCATGACAGTGAATGGGGTTGACATGACAGTGAATGGGGTTGACATGACAGTGAATGGGGTTGACATGACAGTGAATGGGGTTGACATGACAGTGAATGGGGTTGACATGACAGTGAATGGGGTTGTTCTGTTGTCATGACAGTGAATTGGGTTGTCATGACAGTGAATGGGATTGTCATGACAGTGAATGGGGTTGACATGACAGTGAATGGGGTTGACATGACAGTGAATGGGGTTGTCATGACAGTGAATGGGGTTGTCATGACAGTGAATGGGGTTGACATGACAGTGAATGGGGTTGTCATGACAGTGAATGGGGTTGACATGACAGTGAATGGGGTTGTCATGACAGTGAATGGGGTTCACATGACAGTGAATGGGGTTGTTCTGTTGTCATGACAGTGAATGGGGTTGTCATGACAGTGAATGGGGTTGTCATGACAGTGAATGGGGTTGACATGACAGTGAATGGGGTTGTCATGACAGTGAATGGGGTTGACATGACAGTGAATGGGGTTGTCATGACAGTGAATGGGGTTCACATGACAGTGAATGGGTTGTTCTGTTGTCATGACAGTGAATGGGGTTGACATGACAGTGAATGGGGTTGTCATGACAGTGAATGGGGTTGACATGACAGTGAATGGGTTTGTTCTGTTGACATGACAGTGAATGGGTTTGTTCCGTTGTCATGACAGTGAATGGGGTTGTTCTGTTGACATGACAGTGAATGGGGTTGTTCTGTTGTCATGACAGTGAATGGGGTTGTTCTGTTGTCATGACAATGAATGGGGTTGTCATGACAGTGAATGGGGTTGACATGACAGTGAATGGGGTTGTTTTGTTGTCATGACAGTGAATGGGGTTGACATGACAGTGAATGGGGTTGTTCTGTTGACATGACAGTGAATGGGGTTGACATGACAGTGAATGGGGTTGTTCTGTTGACATGACAGTGAATGGGGTTGACATGACAGTGAATGGGGTTGTCATGACAGTGAATGGGGTTGACATGACAGTGAATGGGGTTGTCATGACAGTGAATGGGGTTGACATGACAGTGAATGGGGTTGACATGACAGTGAATGGGGTTGACATGACAGTGAATGGGGTTGACATGACAGTGAATGGGGTTGTTTTGTTGTCATGACAGTGATTGGGGTTGACATGACAGTGAATGGGGTTGTTCTGTTGACATGACAGTGAATGGGGTTGACATGACAGTGAATGGGGTTGTTCTGTTGACATGACAGTGAATGGGGTTGACATGACAGTGAATGGGGTTGTCATGACAGTGAATGGGGTTGACATGACAGTGAATGGGGTTGACATGACAGTGAGTGGGGTTGTTCTGTTGTCATGACAGTGAATGGGGTTGTTCTGTTGTCATGACAGTGAATGGGGTTGTCATGCCAGTGAATGGGGTTGACATGACAGTGAATGGGGTTATTTTATTGTCATGACAGTGAATGGGGTTGTCATGACAGTGAATGGGGTTGACATGACAGTGAATGGGGTTGACATGACAGTGAATGGGGTTGACATGACAGTGAATGGGGTTGACATGACAGTGAATGGGGTTGTCATGACAGTGAATGGGGTTGTCATGACAGTGAATGGGGTTGTTCTGTTGTCATGACAGTGAATGGGGTTGTTCTGTTGTCATGACAGTGAATGGGGTTGACATGACAGTGAATGGGGTTGACATGACAGTGAATGGGGTTGACATGACAGTGAATGGGGTTGACATGACAGTGAATGGGGTTGTCATGACAGTGCATGGGGTTGACATGACAGTGAATGGGGTTTGTAATGACAGTGCATGGGGTTGACATGACAGTGAATGGGGTTGTTTTGTTGACAGTGAATGGGGTTGTTTTGTTGACAGTGAATGGGGTTGACATGACAGTGAATGGCGTTGACATGACAGTGAATGGGGTTTACATGACAGTGAATGGGGTTGACATGACAGTGAATGGGGTTGACATGACAGTGAATGGGGTTGACATGACAGTGAATGGGGTTGTCATGACAGTGAATGGGGTTGACATGACAGTGAATGGGGTTGACATGACAGTGAATGGGGTTGTCATGACAGTGAATGGGGTTGACATGACAGTGAATGGGGTTGACATGACAGTGAATGGGGTTGACATGACAGTGAATGGGGTTGACATGACAGTGAATGGGGTTGACATGACAGTGAATGGGGTTGTCATGACAGTGCATGGGGTTGACATGACAGTGAATGGGGTTGTTTTGTTGACAGTGAATGGGGTTGTTTTGTTGACAGTGAATGGGGTTGACATGACAGTGAATGGCGTTGTTTTGTTGACTGTGAATGGGGTTGTCATGACAGTGAATGGTGTTGTTCTGTTGACAGTGAATGGGGTTGTCATGACAGTGAATGGGGTTGTCATGACAGTGAATGGGGTTGACATGACAGTGAATGGGGTTGACATGACAGTGAATGGGGTTGTTTTGTTGACTGTGAATGGGGTTGTCATGACAGTGAATGGCGTTGTTCTGTTGACAGTGAATGGGGTTGTCATGACAGTGAATGGGGTTGTCATGACAGTGAATGGGGTTGACATGACAGTGAATGGGGTTGTTTTGTTGACAGTGACTCCTCACGCTACAGTTTAAAGATGGCTTCCTTCTATCTTTAGAGATGTGTGTCTATGTTTAATCACACAGCTACACTATGAATGAGGAAGTGGAGTATTACCTTACCTCACTGTCTGACAGGAGAGGAAAAACACATGGAGTCACAGTCACTGTCTGTGCCCCAAATGACCCACTGTCCCCTACGGACCCCCTGTCCCCTACGGGCCCCCTGTCCCCTACGGACCCCCTGTCCCCTACGGGCCCCACAGTCACTGTCTGTCCCCGTAGGAGAACCCTTTGAAGAACCCTTTTTGGTTCCAGACAGAACCTTTTTTGAGTTCCATGTAGAACCCTTTACACAGAGGGTTCTACATGGAACCCAAAATAGTTCTGCCTGGAACCAAAAATGGATGTACCTGGAACCAAACAGGGTTCTCCTTTGGGAACATCCAAAGAACCCTTTTGGAACCCTTTTTTCTAAGAGTGAAGGGTGCAGCTATGGTCCACAGCCACTATGGTCCACAGCCACTATGGTCCACAGCCACTATGGTCCACAGCCACTATGGTCCACAGCCACTATGGTCCACAGCCACTATGGTCCACAGCCACTATGGTCCACAGCCACTATGGTCCACAGCCACTATGGTCCACAGCCACTATGGTCCACAGCCACTATGGTCCACAGCCACTATGGTCCACAGCCACTATGGTCCACAGCCACTATGGTCCACAGCCACTATGGCCACAGCCACTATGGTCCACAGCCACACAGCCACTATGGTCACAGCCACTGTGGTCCACAGCCACTATGGTCCACAGCCACTATGGTCCACAGCAACTACGGTCCACACGGCCACCACTACGGTCCACAGCCACTATGGTCCACAGCCACTATGGTCCACAGCCACTATGGTCCACAGCCACTATGGTCCACATCCACTATGGTCCACAGCCACTATGGTACACATGGTCCACATCCACTATGGTCCACATCCACTATGGTCCACAGCAACTATGGTCCACAGCCACTATGGTCCACAGCCACTATGGTCCACATCCACTATGGTCCACAGCCACTATGGTCCACAGCCACTATGGTCCACAGCCAACCACATCCAAAGCCATATGCCAGCCACTATGGTTTCAGCCACTTTCCACAGCCACTATGGTCCACAGCCAAAACACAAATCTAAAATAAGGATAAGTTTCTCAGTTCATTCAAATCATTATTTCAGTTCCACAGCAGCGGTTGGTCTGGGGGTACTACGGTCCACAGCCACTGAATGACCGGTGACTTAATCCCCTCGTCCTCTTGGTGTCCTTTCTCTGCTCTGTTGTATGTGAGGATAAAAGCCCAGAGCTGGGTCAATACATCCAAGTATTGGATGTAATTTGAGGAGCGCTTGATTTAGCTCAGAGTGACTTCTGGTGCTGTTCTACTGGTTGCATTGTACAGGGGACATAGTGCTAAATCAAGTGCAGCAAATTATTTCCCATAGGCTACCATATGCTACCATATGCTACCATATGCTACCATAGGCTACCATAGGCTACCATATGCTACCACATGCCACCATAGGCTACAATAGGCTACCATAGGCTACCATATGCTACCATAGGCTACCAAAGGCTACCATAGGCTACCATAGGCTACAATATGCTACCGTAGGCTACCATAGGCTACCATAGGCTACCATAGGCTACAGTGAATGGGGTTGTTCTGTTGTCATGACAGTGAATGGGGTTGACATGACAGTGAATGGGGTTGACATGACAGTGAATGGGGTTGACATGACAGTGAATGGGGTTGACATGACAGTGAATGGGGTTGTCATGACAGTGAATGGGGTTGACATGACAGTGAATGGGGTTGACATGACAGTGAATGGGGTTGACATGACAGTGAATGGGGTTGACATGACAGTGAATGGGGTTGACATGACAGTGAATGAGTTCTGTCATGACAGTGCATGGGGTTGACATGACAGTGAATGGGGTTTGTTTTGTTGACAGTGAATGGGGTTGTTTTGTTGACAGTGAATGGGGTTGTCATGACAGTGAAATGGGGTTGACATGACAGTGAATGGGGTTGTTGTTGACAGTGAATGGGGTTGACATGACAGTGAATGGGGTTGTTTTTGTTGACAGTGAATGGGGTTGACATGACAGTGAATGGGGTTGACATGACGGTGAATGGGGTTGTCATGACAGTGAATGGGGTTGACATGACAGTGAATGGGGTTGTTTTGTTGACTGTGAATGGGGTTGTCATGACAGTGAATGGGGTTGACATGACAGTGAATGGCGTTGACATGACAGTGAATGGCGTTGTTTTGTTGACTGTGAATGGGGTTGTCATGACAGTGAATGAGGTTGACATGACAGTGAATGGGGTTGTTTTGTTGACAGTGAATGGGGTTGTTTTGTTGACAGTGAATGGGGTTGACATGACAGTGAATGGGGTTGACATGACAGTGAATGGCGTTGACATGACAGTGAATGGCGTTGTTTTGTTGACTGTGAATGGGGTTGTCATGACAGTGAATGGGGTTGACATGACAGTGAATGGGGTTGTTTTGTTGACAGTGAATGGGGTTGACATGACAGTGAATGGGGTTGTTTTGTTGACAGTGAATGGGGTTGACATGACAGTGAATGGGGTTGACATGACAGTGAATGGGGTTGTCATGACAGTGAATGGGGTTGACATGACAGTGAATGGGGTTGTTTTGTTGACAGTGAATGGGGTTGTTTTGTTGACAGTGAATGGGGTTGTCATGACAGTGAATGGGGTTGACATGACAGTGAATGGGGTTGTTTTTGTTGACAGTGAATGGGGTTGACATGACAGTGAATGGCGTTGACATGACAGTGAATGGGGTTGTCTTTGTTGACAGTGAATGGGGTTGTTCTGTTGACATGACAGTGAATGGGGTTGTCATGACAGTGCATGGGTTGACATGACAGTGAATGGGGTTGTTTTGTTGACAGTGAATGGGGTTGTTTTGTTGACAGTGAATGGGGTTGTTTTGTTGACAGTGAATGGGGTTGTTTTGTTGACAGTGAATGGGGTTGACATGACAGTGAATGGGGTTGACATGACAGTGAATGGGGTTGTTGTTTTGTTGACAGTGAATGGGTTCTGTTGACATGACAGTGAATGGGGTTGACATGACAGTGAATGGGGTTGTTTTGTTGACAGTGAATGGGGTTGTTTGTTGACAGTGAATGGGGTTGTTTTTGTTGACAGTGAATGGGGTTGTTTTGTTGACAGTGAATGGGGTTGACATGACAGTGAATGGGGTTGACATGACAGTGAATGGGGTTGTCATGACAGTGAATGGGGTTGACATGACAGTGAATGGGGTTGTTTTGTTGACAGTGAATGGGGTTGACATGACAGTGAATGGCGTTGACATGACAGTGAATGGCGTTGTTTTGTTGACAGTGAATGGGGTTGACATGACAGTGAATGGGGTTGTCATGACAGTGCATGGGGTTGACATGACAGTGAATGGGGTTGTTTTGTTGACAGTGAATGGGGTTGTTTTGTTGACAGTGAATGGGGTTGACATGACAGTGAATGGCGTTGACATGACAGTGAATGGCGTTGTTTTGTTGACTGTGAATGGGGTTGTCATGACAGTGAATGGCGTTGTTCTGTTGACAGTGAATGGGGTTGTCATGACAGTGAATGGGGTTGTCATGACAGTGAATGGGGTTGACATGACAGTGAATGGGGTTGACATGACAGTGAATGGGGTTGTTTTGTTGACTGTGAATGGGGTTGTCATGACAGTGAATGGCGTTGTTCTGTTGACAGTGAATGGCCCCTGTTGTCATGACAGTGAATGGAGTTGTCATGACTGTGAATAAGGGTTGACATGACAGTGAGAATGGGGTTGTTTGTTGACAGTGACTCCTCCACGCTACAGTTTAAGATGGCTTCCTTCTATCTTTACGAGATGTGTGTCTATGTTTAATCACACAGCTACACTATGAATGAGGAAGTGGAGTATTACCTTACCTCACTGTCTGACAGGAGAGGAAAAACATGGACTCTGTCACAGTCACTGTCTGTACGGGCCCCTGTACCCCCTGTCCCCCTACGGACTTCTGTCCCCTCACGGACCTCCTGTCCCCCCCTGTCCCCCTACGGACCCCTGTACCCCTGTCCCCTACGGACTTCTGACCCCCTGTACTCCCCTGTCCCCTACGGACCCCCTGTCCCCTACGGGCCCCTGTCCCCCTGTACGGACCCCCTGTCTCCTACGGGCCCCACAGTCACTGTCTGTCCCTAGGAGAACCCTTTCTAAGAACCCTTTTTGGTTCCAGACAGAACCTTTTGAGTTCCATGTAGAACCCTTTACAGAGGGTTCTACATGGACCCCAAAATAGTTCTGCCTGGAACAAAAAATGAATGTACCTGGAACCAAACAGGGTTCTCCTTTGGGAACATCCTAAGAACCCTTTTGGACCCCCTTTTCTAGAGTGAAGGGTGCAGCTATGGTCCCACAGCCACTATGGTCCACAGCCACTATGGACCCACAGCCACTATGGTCCACAGCCACTATGGTCCACATGGTCCACAGTCCACTATGCCCCCTGTCCACAGCCACTATGGTCCACAGCCACTATGGTCCACAGCCCCACTATGGTCCACAGTCACTATGGTCCACAGCCAGACTATGGTCCACAGCCACTTACAGCACTATGGTCCACAGCCACTATGGTCCACAGCCAATGGATGTATGGTCCACAGCCACTATGGTCCACAGCCACTATGGTCCACATCCACTATGGTGAAGCCACTATGGTCCACATCCACTATGGTCCACAGCCACTATGGTCCACAGCCACTATGGTCCACAGCCACTGAATGACCCGGTGACTTAATTCCCTCGTCCTCTTGGTGTCCTTTCTCTGCTCTGTTGTATGTGAGGATAAAAGCCCAGGACTGGGTCCACAGCCAAGTATTGGATGTAAGCGCTTGATTTAGGTCCAGAGTGACTTCTGGTGCTGTTCTACAGCCACTATTGTCCACAGGGGACATAGTACTAAATCCAAGTGCAGCCAATTATTTCCCATAGGCTACCAAAGGCTACCAAAAGGCTACCATAGGCTACCATAGGTGCTACCATAGGCTACAATAGGCTACCATAGGCTTGTATGCTAGGCTAAAACCATAGCTGGGCTCATAGGCTACCATAGGCCAATATTGGCTACCATATGCCATGCCACCATAGGCTACCATAGGCTACCATAGCACCATAGGCTACTAGGCTATAGGCTACCTGTTCTACTAGGCTTGCATATGCTACAGGCTACATAGTACAAATAGGCTACAATATGCTACCGTAGGCTACCATATGCTACCACATGCCACCATAGGCTACCATAGGCTACCACATGCTACCATAGGCTACCATAGGCTACAATAGGCTACCATAGGCTACCATATGCTACAATATGCTACCGTAGGCTACCATAGGCTACCATAGGCTACAATATGCTACCGTAGGCTACCATAGGCTACCACATGCCACTATAGGCTACCATATGCTACCACATGCTACCATAGGCTACCATAGGCTACCATAGGCTACCGTATGCAGGTGTGTACAACAGCGAATGGTCTTTCGATGTGTTTAGTTGTCTGTGAAAGTGTATGATGTAAAAAACCCAGAGTTGTCAGGCTCAGCTCACGCTGCTGCAGTGCCACTACACTATGAATAGATCGGTAGCCGAGCAGGAAGAAATGTCTGAACATTCTGTAGGACAAAATGAGGTAACCCTTCACACATACCTTCTGACTGCACCGTGGTTATTTACGGTATTTAAAGAGACAGTCACCGCAACAGACATTAGAAATGTAATATTGAAATAACATAAAATCCTCTTGACAATATCTTCTGATCTATTCGGAAATAACATCTGGCCTTCTGCCTGACTGGTAGAGACCATGTTGTAGGTGTTAACACCGCCCATCTGGCCTTCGTCTGATCTGATTCTGTAGAGACCACATGTTGTAGGTGTTAACGTACCGCCCCATCTGGCCTTCGTCTGATCTGATTCTGTAGAGACCACATGTTGTAGGTGTTAGAGCGTACCGCCCCATCTGGCCTTCGTCTGATCTGATTCTGTAGAGACCACATGTTGTAGGTGTTAACGTTACCGCCCCATCTGGCCTTCGTCTGATCTGATTCTGTAGAGACCACATGTTGTAGGTGTTATCTGGCCTTCGTCTGATCTGTTACCGCCCCATCTGGCCTTCGTCTGATCTGATTCAGTAGAGACCACATGTTGTAGGTGTTAACGTACCGTCCCATCTGGCCTTCGTCTGATCTGATTCTGTAGAGACCACATGTTGTAGGTGTTAACGTACCGCCCCATCTGGCCTTCGTCTGATCTGATTCTGTAGAGACCACATGTTGTAGGTGTTAACGTTACCGCCCCATCTGGCCTTCGTTTGATCTGATTCTGTAGAGACCACATGTTGTAGGTGTTAACGTGCCGTCCCATCTGGCCTTCGTCTGATCTGATTCTGTAGAGACCACATGTTGTAGGTGTTAACGTGCCGCCCCATCTGGCCTTCGTCTGATCTGATTCTGTAGAGACCACATGTTGTAGGTGTTAACGCATCATTCAATCTGGCCTTCGCTGATCTGCCCCATCTGGCATCTGGCCTTCGTCTGATCTGATTCTGTAGAGACCACATGTTGTAGGTGTTAACGCATCACGCCCAATCTGGCCTTCGTCTGATCTGATTCTGTCATGTTGTAGGTGTTAACATCATAATCATTAATTTTCAAGCCAACATGCATTGTGTTGCTGAATATTTTTTTCTCTGTCATTTTGTGTCGTTCTCTCGTTCTTCGTGTTCCAGCGGTCAGTTTGCCATCGTGAAGCGTTGCTGGGAGAAGAGCACAGGTCTGGAGTTCGCCGCTAAGTTCATCAAGAAACGACAGAGCAGATCCAGCCGGCGGGGGGTCAGGAGGGAGGAGATAGAGAGAGAGGTCAACATCCTACAGCAGACACAGCACGCCAACATAGTCACCTTCCACGATGTCTACGAGAACCTCACTGACGTGGTGCTCGTCCTGGAGCTGTGAGTCACACCAGAGAGGAACACTACAAACCAGGGTTAAGGAGGCAGCCAGAGAACTTTCCGGAATATTCTTATATCAGGTTTTTTTTTTTTTTTTTTAAGGGGGGTAAGCTTGAAAATGTGAATGATTTAGTTGACAAAACAAGCAGAAACACATCTCTAAGATTAGCATTCTAAATAAACCAGAACAATTGTGGTGGTTGTTTCTGGTTGTTTTATCAAAAGTTAGCTGGTTACCTCGTTGATCCTGCTTTGTAGTGTACACTTCTGCTCCCGTATCCACAAAAGCCTCACAGAGTTGAAAAAGCGGCTGATTTCGGATCAGTTTAGCCTTTAGATCATAATGAATCAGACAATATGGACAGATCCTAGATCAGCCCTTCCTACTCTGAGAGGCTTTGTGGGTATCGGGCCCTAGACCATAGACTGTTTATGGTCCTGACAAATCAGTCATCAACAAATAATGTTTCTGCCTAAGACACTAACAAACACAGTCTTAGCCTGGGAGCCAGTCTGGTTTTATCTAACAAACACAGTCTTAGCCTGGGAGCCAGTTCATTTTATCGCAACAAACACAGTCTTAGCCTGGGAGCCAGTCTGGTTTTATCCAACAAACACAGTCTTAGCCTGGGAGCCAGTCTGGTTTTATCTAACAAACACAGTCTTAGCCTGGGAGCCAGTCTGGTTTATCTAACAAACACAGTCTAGCCTGGGGGAGCCAGTCTGGTTTTATCTAACAAACACAGTCTTAGCCTGGGAGCCAGTCTGGTTTATCTAACAAACACAGTCTTAGCCTGAGAGCCAGTCTGGTTTTATCTAACAAACACAGTCTTAGCCTGGGAGCCAGTCTGGTTTTATCTAACAAACACAGTCTTAGCCTGGGAGCCAGTCTGGTTTTATCTAACAAACACAGTCTTAGCCTGGGAGCCAGTCTGGTTTATCTAACAAACACAGTCATAGCCTGGGAGCCAGTCTGGTTTATCTAACAAACACAGTCTTAGCCTGACAGCCAGTCTGGTTTATCTAACAAACACAGTCTTAGCCTGGGAGCGTCTGGTTTCATCCAGACTGGTTTCATCTAACAAACACAGTCTTAGCCTGGGAGCCAGTCTGGTTTCATCTAACAAACAGACAGTCTTAGCCTGGGAGCCAGTCTGGTTTTATCTAACAACACAGTCTTAGCCTGGGAGCCAGTCTGGTTTTATCTAACAAACACAGTCTTAGCCTGGGAGCCAGTCTGGTTTTATCTAAGGTCTTAGCCTGGGAGCCAGTCTGGTTTTATCTAACAAACACAGTCTAGCTCGGGAGCCAAGTTTGGATCTAACAAACACAGTCTTTAGCCTGGGAGCCAGTCTGCTCTTTCTTTATCTTAACAAACACAGTCTTAGCTCTGGGAGCCAGTCGGGTTTTTATCTAACAAACACAGTCTTGGGCCTGGGAGCCAGTCTGGTTTTATCTAACAAACACAGTCTTAGCCTGGGAGCCAGTCTGGTTTTATCTAACAAACACAGTCTTAGCCTGGGAGCCAGTCTGGTTTCATCTAACAACACAGTCTTAGCCTGGGAGCCAGTCTGGTTTCATCTAACAAACACAGTCTTAGCCTGGGAGCCAGTCTGGTTTCATCTAACAAACACAGTCTTAGCCTGGGAGCCAGTCTGGTTTCATCTAACAAACACAGTCTTAGCCTGGGAGCCAGTCTGGTTTTATCTAACAAACACAGTCTTAGCCTGGGAGCCAGTCTGGTTTTATCTAACAAACACAGTCTTAGCCTGGGAGCCAGTCTGGTTTTATCTAACAAACACAGTCTTAGCCTGGGAGCCAGTCTGGTTTTATCTAACAAACACAGTCTTAGCCTGGGAGCCAGTCTGGTTTCATCTAACAAACACAGTCTTAGCCTGGGAGCCAGTCTGGTTTTATCTAACAAACACAGTCTTAGCCTGGGAGCCAGTCTGGTTTTATCTAACAAACACAGTCTTAGCCTGGGAGCCAGTCTGGTTTTATCTAACAAACACAGTCTTAGCCTGGGAGCCAGTCTGGTTTTATCTAACAAACACAGTCTTAGCCTGGGAGCCAGTCTGGTTTTATCTAACAAACACAGTCTTAGCCTGGGAGCCAGTCTGGTTTTATCTAACAAACACAGTCTTAGCCTGGGAGCCAGTCTGGTTTTATCTAACAAACACAGTCTTAGCCTGGGAGCCAGTCTGGTTTTATCTAACAAACACAGTCTTAGCCTGGGAGCCAGTCTGGTTTTATCTAACAAACACAGTCTTAGCCTGGGAGCCAGTCTGGTTTTATCTAACAAACACAGTCTTAGCCTGGGAGCCAGTCTGGTTTTATCTAACAAACACAGTCTTAGCCTGGGAGCCAGTCTGGTTTTATCTAACAAACACAGTCTTAGCCTGGGAGCCAGTCTGGTTTCATCTAACAAACACAGTCTTAGCCTGGGAGCCAGTCTGGTTTTATCTAACAAACACAGTCTTAGCCTGGGAGCCAGTCTGGTTTTATCTAACAAACACAGTCTTAGCCTGGGAGCCAGTCTGGTTTCATCTAACAAACACAGTCTTAGCCTGGGAGCCAGTCTGGTTTCATCTAACAAACACAGTCTTAGCC
>NW_026284200.1:0-12500 GCF_023373465.1 Oncorhynchus keta
TTATCCCTGCCTTTGTAGTATATGAGGATAATGTTAATAACAAGTGATAGACACAAATGTTGGACAAACTGAGAAAATAGAGCATGAAGTGTTATAAGGTTTTATATACTTAATAATGTGTTACTTCATCAATAGTAGAATATAACAGAGACATACACACTATACACCCTTTCTAAATAGATAATAAACACACTATACACCCTTTCTAAATAGATAATAAACACACTATACACCCTTTCTAAATAGATAATAAACACACTATACACCCTTTCTAAATAGATAATAAACACACTATACACCCTTTCTAAATAGATAATAAACACACTATACACCCTTTCTAATTAGATAATAAACACACTATACACCCTTTCTAAATAGATAATAAACACACTATACACCCTTTCTAAATAGATAATAAACACACTATACACCCTTTCTAAATAGATAATAAACACACTATACACCCTTTCAGTGACGGCAGGTCGCAAGATCGGATCCCCCGAGCTGACAAGGTAAAAAATTATCTGTCGTTCTGCCCCCTGAACAAGGCAGTTAAACCCACTGTGTTCCAAGGCCGTCATTGTAAATAAGAATTTGTTCTTAACTGACTTGCCTTGTTAAATAAAGGTAAAAATAAAAAATAAAAATAAAAGTAAAAACAATTCTAAGTAGGTAATAAACACACTCACCGATTTGACATTGTAGCAAGACATTGGAGTTATTGCTGGTGGTCCCTACAGAGACGGGATAGGAAGCACAGTGCATGATGCTGTTCACTTTCCGTTTCAGGTCAACAGCCACCAGTAGTTTGTCCGTGGTCCTGTAGTATAGACTCCAGTAGTCAGTAGTGTCTATAGTATAGTCCTGTGAGTCCACAGCTCCTATCTCTGTTCATATGCTCTACAGTCCTCACACACTGCCTCTCTTTACCCTCACCCTGCAGCTCACCCGGCTTACTCTGTCTGAACCAATTTATGCAAGGGTTGGTCCATTCAAGAGATTGGTGTGGGGTGGTTTAGGATTGAAGGAGGGATTCTAGGAGGTTCTAACTTAAACTACCTGCATACCTAGTATGATGTTGGTTTACAACAAGGAACGTTTAACTGAAATCAACTACAGTGTTGTTTTGTCTGTAATCTAATACAGTGTTGATTTGGCTGTAATCTAATACAGTGTGGTTTTGGCTGTAATCTAACACAGTGTTGATTTGGCTGTAATCTAATATAGTGTTGTTTTGTCACATTGTAATCTAATACAGTGTTGATTTGGCTGTAATCTAATACAGTGGTTTTGGCTGTAATCTAACACAGTGTTGATTTGGCTGTAATCTAATATAGTGTTGTTTGGCTGTAATCTAATACAGTGTTGATTTGGCTGTAATCTACAGTGTTGATTTGGCTGTAATCTAATATAGTGTTGTTTTTGGCTGTAATCTAATACAGTGTTGATTTGGCTGTAATCTAATACAGTGTTGATTTGGCTGTAATCTAATATAGTGTTGTTTTGGCTGTAATCTAATACAGTGTTGATTTGGCTGTAATCTAATATAGTGTTGTTTTGGCTGTAATCTAATATAGTGTTGTTTGGCTGTAATCTAATACAGTGTTGTTTTGGCTGTAATCTAATACAGTGTTGTTTTGGCTGTAATCTAATATAGTGTTGATTTGGCTGTAATCTAATACAGTGTTGATTTGGCTGTAATCTAATACAGTGTTGATTTGGCTGTAATCTAATATAGTGTTGATTTGGCTGTAATCTAATACAGTGTTGTTTTGGCTGTAATCTAATATAGTGTTGATTTGGCTGTAATCTAATACAGTGTTGTTTTGGCTGTAATCTAATATAGTGTTGATTTGGCTGTAATCTAATATAGTGTTGTTTTGGCTGTAATCTAATACAGTGTTGTTTGGCTGTAATCTAATACAGTGTTGTTTTGGCTGTAATCTAATACAGTGTTGATTTGGCTGTAATCTAATACAGTGTTGATTTGGCTGTAATCTAATACAGTGTTGTTTTGGCTGTAATCTAATACAGTGTTGTTTTGGCTGTAATCTAATATAGTGTTGATTTGGCTGTAATCTAATACAGTGTTGATTTGGCTGCAATCTATTTTCTAGTGTTGATTTGGCTGTAATCTAATACAGTGTTGTTTTGGCTGTAATCTAATATAGTGTTGATTTGGTTGTAATCTAATACAGTGTTGTTTTGGCTGTAATCTAATATAGTGTTGATTTGGCTGTAATCTAATATAGTGTTGATTTGGCTGTAATGTAGCAATATTGTTTTGGCTGCCCTAATATAGTGTTGATTTGGCTGTAATCTAATACAGTGTTGTTTTGGCTGTAATCTAATATAGTGTTGATTTGGCTGTAATCTAATACAGTGTTGTTTTTGGCTGTAATCTAATACAGTGTTGTTTTGGCTGTAATCTAATATAGTGTTGATTTGGCTGTAATCATACAGTGTTGATTTGGCTGTAATCTAATACAGTGTTGTTTTGGCTGTAATCTAATATAGTGTTGTTTTGGCTGTAATCTAATACAGTGTTGTTTTGGCTGTAATCTAATACAGTGTTGATTTGGCTGTAATCTAATACAGTGTTGATTTGGCTGTAATCTAATACAGTGTTGTTTTGGCTGTAATCTAATACAGTGTTGTTTTGGCTGTAATCTAATACAGTGTTGTTTTGGCTGTAATCTAATACAGTGTTGATTTGGCTGTAATCTAATACAGTGTTGATTTGGCTGTAATCTAATACAGTGTTGTTTTGTAATCTAATACAGTGTGGTTTGGCTGTAATCTAACACAGTGTTGTTTTGGCTGTAATCTAATACAGTGTTGTTTTGGCTGTAATCTAATACAGTGTTGTTTTGGCTGTAATCTAACACAGTGTTGTTTTGGCTGTAATCTAATACAGTGTTGTTTTGGCTGTAATCTAATACAGTGTTGATTTGGCTGTAATCTAATACAGTGTTGATTTGGCTGTAATCTAGCCCAGTATGGTTTTGGCTGTAATCTAACACAGTGTTGTTTTGGCTGTAATCTAATACAGTGTTGTTTTGGCTGTAATCTAATACAGTGTTGTTTTGGCACCTAATCTAATACAGTGTTGATTTGGCTGTAATCTAATACAGTGTTGATTTGGCTGTAATCTAATACAGTGTTGATTTGGCTGTAATCTAATACAGTGTTGATTTGGCTGTAATCTAATACAGTGTTGTTTTGGCTGTAATCTAATACAGTGTTGTTTTGGCTGTAATCTAATACAGTGTTGTTTGGCTGTATCTAATACAGTGTTGATTTGGCTGTAATCTAATACAGTGTTGATTTGGCTGTAATCTATTACCAGTGTTGATTTGGCTGTAATCTAATACAGTGTTGATTTGGCTGTAATCTAATACAGTGTTGTTTTGGCTGTAATCTAATACAGTGTTGATTTGGCTGTAATCTAATACAGTGTTGATTTGGCTGTAATCTAACACAGTGTTGTTTTGGCTGTAATCTAACTACAGTGTTGATTTGGCTGTAATCTAATACAGTGTGGTTTTGGCTGTAATCTAATATAGTGTTGTTTTGGCTGTAATCTAATATAGTGTTGTTTTGGCTGTAATCTAATACAGTGTGGTTTTGGCTGTAATCTAATATAGTGTTGATTTGGCTGTAATCTAACATAGTGTTGTTTTGGCTGTAATCTAATATAGTGTTGTTTTGGCTGTAATCTAATATAGTGTTGTTTTGGCTGTAATCTAACACAGTGTTGTTTTGGCTGTAATCTAATATAGTGTTTGTTTTGGCTGTAATCTATATATAGTGTTGTTTTGGCTGTAATCTAATACAGTGTGGTTTTGGCTGTAATCTAACACAGTGTTGTTTTGGCTGTAATCTAATACAGTGTTGTTTTGGCTGCCAATCTATTACAGTGTTGATTTGGCTGTAATCTAATACAGTGTTGTTTTGGCTGTAATCTAACACAGTGTTGTTTTGGCTGTAATCTAACACAGTGTTGTTTTGGCTGTAATCTAACACAGTGTTGTTTTGGCTGTAATCTAATACAGTGTTGTTTGGCTGTAATCTAATACAGTGTTGTTTTGGCTGTAATCTAATACAGTGTTGTTTGGCTGTAATCTAACACAGTGTTGTTTTGGCTGTAATCTAACACAGTGTTGTTTGGCTGTAATCTAACACAGTGTTGTTTTGGCTGTAATCTAATACAGTGTTGTTTGGCTGTAATCTAATACAGTGTTGTTTTGGCTGTAATCTAATACAGTGTGGTTTTTTGGCTGTAATCTAACACAGTGTTGTTTTGGCTGTAATCTAACACAGTGTTATTTTGGCTGTAATCTAATACAGTGTTGTTTTTGGCTGTAATCTAATACAGTGTGGTTTTGATTGTAATCTAAGACAGTGTTGTTTTGGCTGTAATCTAATACAGTGTGGTTTTGGCTGTAATCTAATACAGTGTTGTTTTGGCTGTAATCTAATACAGTGTTGTTTTGGCTGTAATCTAACACAGTGTTGATTTGGCTGTAATCTAATACAGTGTGGTTTGATTGTAATCTAACACAGTGTTGTTTTTGCTGTAATCTAACACAGTGTTGTTTTGGCTGTAATCTAACACAGTGTTGTTTTGGCTGTAATCTAATACAGTGTTGATTTGGCTGTAATCTAACACAGTGTTGTTTTGGCTGTAATCTAACACAGTGTTGTTTTGGCTGTTTTGGCAGACCATTATATAATAGGGTTTCTTTCAAACAGTAGGAGATTTTAAGGAGTAGGAGTTTTTAAAAACATATTTTAAGAAAACAGAAGAGTGAATTTTGGTAACAATTTACTGAAAGCATCCAGGTATAATGCTTAATATTATTATGTATATTATATTATTATATTATGTATAATTATATCTTTCACATTCCCCCAAAACACACCTGTTCCAAGTTCCAAGGCAATTGACAACAAAGAAAATCCACTATACATGAATATAGTCTACAACCATTTGCATCCCAATCAATATTACCTCAGTAAACGAAATCACATTCAAAGCCTTGAAAACAACAACTGAATATACAGAAATAAAAACAAATAGAACAGAGCGTGATGAACAGAGGATAACTTCAATCACTTCCTGGTGTGGACCACTCTGACCTTTCTGAAATCAAGGTTAGCTTCCGACTGCTGAGGTAATAGTTCTGAGTAAACGTTAAGCTCTTCCCTTCTCTCCCTCCCCTAATTGTCTGACCCATATTCCCAAAGCAGACCTGCCTGACCTGGGTTTCTTAAGTCCCCTAGGCACGTGTGACTGGGTAGTTTCCACCTGGGAGACGCTGGGGGGCTGCCTGGAGTAAGGTTATTTATAAAGTCAAAGTCTGGGTCAGGTGCTAAAGCACTGAGTAAACGCCAGACGAACCAAGTGGTTTTCCTGTGATCTCTAATCCATTTGGCTCTTACTCACTGGCCACAGACTGTCGGCTCAACGTCTAGTTTTAATTTACATTTCGTTGAGTTGTCAACTAATTTCAAATTCATTGTTAAAAATCAGCAACAATGTCAACATTGTAATTTAGGTTCAAAGTTGGGTGAAAAGACAACAATTCCGGAAATGTGTTTAAGTTGTTGATTTTTATGTTACCGACTTTTATGTAAATCAATAAATGTTTCCACATTGATTCAATGTCATCATCAACAACAAACAAATGTTGAAATGACGTGGAAACTATGTTAATTCATCAGTATGTCCCCAGTGGGTAGAGGAGGGAGGAGCCAGTGGGTAGAGGAGAGGGAGGAGCCAGTGGGTAGAGGAGAGGGAGGAGCCAGTGGGTAGAGGAGGAGGAGCCAGTGGGTAGAGGAGAGGAGGAGCCAGTGGGTAGAGGAGAGGGAGGAGCCAGTGGGTAGAGGATAGGGAGGAGCCAGTGGGTAGAGGAGAGGGAGGAGCCAGTGGGTAGAGGGAGGGAGGAGCCAGTGGGTAGGGAGAGGGAGGAGCCAGTGGGTAGAGGAGAGGGAGGAGCCAGTGGGTAGAGGAGAGAGAGGAGCCAGTGGGTAGAGAGAGGAGGAGCCAGTGGGTAGAGGAGAGGAGGAGCCAGTGGGTAGAGGGAGGAGGAGCCAGTGGGTAGAGGAGAGGGAGGAGCCAGTGGGTAGAGGAGAGGGAGGAGCCAGTGGGTAGAGGAGAGGGAGGAGCCAGTGGGTAGAGGGGGGAGGAGCCAGTGGGTAGAGGAGAGGAGGAGCCAGTGGGTAGAGGAGAGGGAGGAGCCAGTGGGTAGAGGAGGGGAGGAGCCAGTGGGTAGAGGAGAGGGGAGGAGCCAGTGGGTAGAGGAGATGGAGGAGCCAGTGGGTAGAGGAGAGGGAGGAGCCAGTGGGCAGAGGAGGGGAGGAGCCAGTGGGTAGAGAGGGGGAGGAGCCAGTGGGTAGAGGAGATGGAGGAGCCAGTGGGTAGAGGAGAGGGAGGAGCCAGTGGGTAGAGGAGAGGGAGGAGCCAGTGGGTAGAGGAGGGGAGGAGCCAGTGGGTAGAGGAGAGGGAGGAGCCAGTGGGTAGAGGAGATGGAGGAGCCAGTGGGTAGAGGAGAGGGAGGAGCCAGTGGGCAGAGGAGGAGAGCCAGTGGGTAGAGGAGAGGGAGGAGCCAGTGGGTAGAGGAGATGGAGGAGCCAGTGGGTAGAGGAGAGGGGAGCCAGTGGGTAGAGGAGAGGGGAGGAGCCAGTGGGTAGAGGAGAGGAGGAGCCAGTGGGTAGAGGAGAGGGAGGAGCCAGTGGGTAGAGGAGAGGGAGGAGCCAGTGGGTAGAGGAGAGGGAGGAGCCAGTGGGTAGAGGGAGAGGGAGGAGCCAGTGGGTAGAGGAGAGGGAGGAGCCAGTGGGTAGAGGAGGAGGGGAGCCAGTGGGTAGAGAGGGAGGAGCCAGTGGGTAGAGGAGAGGGAGGAGCCAGTGGGTAGAGGAGGGAGGGAGGAGCCAGTGGGTAGAGGAGAGGGAGGCCAGTGGGTAGAGGGAGGAGGGAGCCAGTGGGTAGAGGAGAGGGAGGAGCCAGTGGGTAGAGGAGGAGAGCCAGTGGGTAGAGGGAGAGGAGGAGCCAGTGGGTAGAGGAGAGGGAGGAGCCAGTGGGTAGAGGAGAGGGAGGAGCCAGTGGGTAGAGAGAGGGAGGAGCCAGTGGGTAGAGGAGAGGGAGGAGCCAGTGGGTAGAGGAGAGGAGGAGCCAGTGGGTAGAGGAGAGGGAGGAGCCAGTGGGTAGAGGAGAGGGAGGAGCCAGTGGGTAGAGGAGAGGGAGGAGCCAGTGGGTAGAGGAGAGGGAGGAGCCAGTGGGTAGGGGAGGAGGAGCCAGTGGGTAGAGGAGAGGAGGAGCCAGTGGGTAGAGGAGAGGAAGGGCCAGTGGGTAGAGGAGGGAGGAGCCAGTGGGTAGAGGGGAGGGAGGAGCCAGTGGGTAGAGGGAGGGAGGAGCCAGTGGGTAGAGGAGAGGAGGAGCCAGTGGGTAGAGGGAGGGGAGGAGCCAGTGGGTAGAGGAGAGGGAGGAGCCAGTGGGTAGGAGAGGGAGGAGCCAGTGGGTAGAGGAGAGGAGGAGCCAGTGGGTAGAGGAGAGGGAGGAGCCAGTGGGTAGAGGAGAGGGAGGAGCCAGTGGGTAGAGGAGAGGGAGGAGCCAGTGGGTAGAGGAGGGGAGGAGCCAGTGGGTAGAGGAGGGAGGAGCCAGTGGGTAGAGGAGAGGAGCCAGTGGGTAGAGGAGAGGAGCCAGTGGGTAGGGCGGAGCCAGTGGGTAGAGGAGAGGGAGGAGCCAGTGGGTAGAGGAGGGGAGGAGCCAGTGGGTAGAGGAGAGGGAGAGGCCAGTGGGTAGAGGAGAGGGAGGAGCCAGTGGGTAGGAGAGGGAGGAGCCAGTGGGTACTGTCTGCATGTTAGCATGGGCTGGCAGGTTGACTTACTGAGAGGAGGGAGGAGCCAGTGGGTACTGTGTGCATTTAGCATCCTGTATAACACTGACCTACTGGAAGAACCTAAGAGGAGGAGGAGGAGGAAGGAGGAGGAGGAGGAGGAGGGAAGGAGCCAGTGGGTACTGTCTGCATGTTAGCATGGGCTGGCAGGTTGACTTACTGAAGAGGAGGAGGGAGGAGCCAGTGGGTACTGTCTGCATGTTAGCATCCTGTATAACACTGGAGGAGGGAGGAGCCAGAGAGGAGGAGGAGGAGGAAGGAGGAGGAGGAGGAGGAGGAAGGAGGAGGAGGAGGAAGGAGCCAGTGGGTACTGTCTGCATGTTAGCATCCTGTATAACACTGACCTACTGGAAGAACCTAAGAGGAGGAGGAGGAGGAAGGAGGAGGTGGAGGAGGAGGAAGGAGCCAGTGGGTACTGTCTGCATGTTAGCCTGGGCTGGCAGGTTGACTATAACACTGACCTACTGGAAGAACCTAAGAGGAGGAGGAGGAGGAGGAGGAGGAGGAAGGAGCCAGTGGGTACTGTCTGCATGTTAGCCTGGGCTGGCAGGTTGACTTACTGAAGAGGAGGAGGAGGAGGAAGGAGCCAGTGGGTACTGTCTGCATGTTAGCATCTGTATAACACTGACCTACTGGAAGAACCTAAAGAGGAGGAGGAGGAGGAGGAGGAAGGAGCCAGTGGGTACTGTCTGCATGTTAGCCTGGGCTGGCAGGTTGACTTACTGAAGAGGAGGAGGAGGAAGGAGCCAGTGGGTACTGTCTGCATGTTAGCATCCTGTATAACACTGACCTACTGGAAGAACCTAAAGGAGGAGGAGGAGGAGGAGGAAGGAGCCAGTGGGTACTGTCTGCATGTTAGCCTGGGCTGGCAGGTTGACTTACTGAAGGAGGAGGAGGAGGAGGAGGAAGAGGAGAGGGAGGAGGAGGAGGAAGGAGCCAGTGGGTACTGTCTGCATGTTAGCCTGGGCTGGCAGGTTGACTTACTGAAGAGGAGGGGAGGAGGAGGAGGAGGAGGAGGAGGAAGAAGAGGGAGAGGGAGGGGAGGAGGAAGGAGTCAGTGGGTACTGTCTGCATGTTAGCCTGGGCTGGCAGGTTG
Source organism: Oncorhynchus keta (assembly GCF_023373465.1). Classification (NCBI taxonomy): domain Eukaryota; kingdom Metazoa; phylum Chordata; class Actinopteri; order Salmoniformes; family Salmonidae; genus Oncorhynchus; species Oncorhynchus keta. The sequence continues at coordinate 8,995 of NW_026284200.1, forward strand.
ACTTACTGAAGAGAGGAGGAGGAGGAGGAAGAGGAGAGGAGGGGGAGGAGGAAGGAGCCAGTGGGTATTGTCTGCATGTTAGCCTGGGCTGGCAGGTTGACTTACTGAAGAGGAGGAGGAGGAAGAGGAGAGGGAGGGGGAGGAGGAAGGAGCCAGTGGGTATTGTCTGCATGTTAGCCTGGGCTGGGGGTTGACTTACTGAAGAGGTTGAGGAGGAGGAAGAGGAGAGGAGGGGAGGAGGAAGAGGATGGTGTCTCCTCTGTAACACTGACCTCCTGGAAGAGCCTAGAGGAGGAAGAAGAGGAAGAGGAAGGAGGAGGAGGAGGAAGCTGCCTCCTCTATAACACTGACCTACTGGAAGAGCCTAAGAGGAGGGAGAGAGGAAGGCGAGGGAGGAGGAAGAGGATGGGGAAGAGGTAGAATAGGAGGAGGAGGATGAGGAAGGAGCCTCCTCTGTAACACTGACCGACTGGAATAGCCTAAGAGGAGGAGAGGAAGATGAGGAGAATAATAATGCCAGCTCTCTGACCTGTCCCGACCTGTCCCTGTCTGACCTGTCCTGCATGCTAACCACCAAAGCTTGGTTTGGCTCCCACTCAGTTTATACTTACTTACTGTACATGTTCGTGCCCACATATCAGGCTATTATTACTATTATTACTGTAATGCACATTTAACATGTAGTTTAGGAGTAAATACCTGGGCATATTTGTACTGTCATATAGAAAGACAACATAACTTGTGATATAAAGTGTTAACAACTCACAACTACATACTACCAACTACATACTACCAACTACATATTACCAGCTCCCAACTACATACTACCAACTACATACTACCAACTACATACTACCAACTACATACTACCAACTACATACTACCAGCTCCCAACTACATACTACCAACTACATACTACCAGCTCCCAACTACATACTACCAACTACATACTACCAGCTCCCAACTACATACTACCAACTACATACTACCAACTCCCAACTACATACTACCAACTACATACTACCAACTCCCAACTACATACTACCAACTACATACTACATACTCCCAACTACATACTACCAACTACCTACTACATACTACCAACTACATACTACCAACTCCCAACTACATACTACCAACTACATACTACCAACTACATACTACCAACTACATACTACCAACTCCCAACTACATACTACCAACTACATACTACATACTCCCAACTACATACTACATACTACCAACTACATACTACAAACTCCCAACTACATACTACATACTACCAACTACATACTACAAACTCCCAACTACATACTACATACTACCAACTACATACTACATACTACCAACTACATACTACAAACTCCCAACTACATACTACCAACTCCAAACTACATAAAACCAACTACATACTACCAACTCCCAACCACATACTACCAACTACATACTACATACTACCAGCTACATACTACCAACTCCCAACTACATACTACCAACTACATACTACCAACTACATACTACCAACTACCAACTCCATACTACCAACTACATGCTCCCAACTACATACTACCAACTACATACTACCAACTCCCAACTACATACTAGCAACTACATATTACTGACTACCAGCTACATACTACCAACTCCCAACTACATACTACCAACTATATACTACCAGCTACATACTACCAACTACCAACTACATACTACTAACTACATACTACCAACTCCATACTACATACTACCAGCTACATACTACTAACTACATACTACCAATTCCCAACTACATACTACCAACTACATACTACCAGCTACATACTACCAACTACCAACTACATACTACATACTACATACTACCAGCTACATACTACCAGCTATATACTACCAACTCCCAACTACATACTACTAACTACATACTACCAACTCCCAACTACATACTACCAACTACATATTACTGACTACATACTACCAACTACATACTACCAACTACCAACTACATACTGCCAACTACATATTACCGACTACATACTACCAACTACATACTACCAACTACATACTGCCAACTACATACTACCAACTACATACTAATAACTACATACTACCAACTACATACGAATAACTACATACTAGTAACTACATACTAATAACTACATACTAGTAACTACATACTAATAACTACATACTAATAACTACATACTAATAACTACATACTGCCAACTACATACTACCAACTACATACTAATAACTACATACTACCAACTACGTACTAATAACTACATACTAATAACTACATACTAGTAACTACATACTACCAACTACATACTAATAACTACATACTAATAACTACATACTAATAACTACATACTACCAACTACATACTAATAACTACATACTAATAACTACATACTAATAACTACATACTAATAACTACATACTAATAACTGCATACTGCCAACTACATACTACCAACTACATATTAATAACTACATACTAATAACTACATACTAATAACTACATACTAGTAACTACATACTACCAAATAAATACTAATAACTACATACTACCAACTACATACCACCAGATGTATTCTACTAAGTATGGTATACGAAGAGGACACTGTTTTAGTTGTCAGGACAAATTATATGCAGTACTAGTGAAAGGGTTGGACACAGCCAATCAGTCAAGGGTTTTTATTTATTTTAGCCATTTTTTTTACATTGCAGATTAATAGTGAAGACACCAAAACTATGAAATAACACACATGGAATCAGGTAGTGACCACAAAAGTGTTAAACAAATCAAAACATATTTTATATTTGAGATTATTCAAAGTAGCCACTTTTTGCCTTGATTACAGTTATGCACACTCTTGGCATTCTCTCAATCAGCTTCACCTGTAATGCTTTTCCTTCAGTCTTGAAGGAGTTCCCACATATGCTGAGCACTTGTTGGCTGCTTTTCCTTCAACTTGTGGTCCAACTCTTCCCAAACCGTCTCAATTGGTTTGATGTCAGGTGATTGTGGAGGCCAGGTCATCTGATGCAGCACACCATCACACCTCCTCCTCCTCCATGCTTCACGGTGGGAACCCACATGTGGAGATCATCCGTTCAACTAATCTACGTCTCATAAAGACACACGGTTGGAACCTTAACCATGCTGGTTAAGTGTGCCTTGAAATCTAAATAAATCACCTACAGTGTCACCAGCAAAGCACCACCACACCACCACACCTCCTCCTCCATGCTTCACGGTGGGAACCGCATGGAGATCATCCGTTCAGCTACTCTCGTCTCGCAAAGACACGGTGGTTGGAACCAAACATCTCAATTTGAACTCATCAGACCAAAGGACAGATTTCCACCAGTAGTATGTAGTATGTAGTTGGGAGTTGGTAGTATGCTCGTGTTTCATGGCCCAAGCCAAGTGTCTTCCACTGCTGGTGCCTGGCCCTTGACCTTGTTCTGCCCTCCCAGCCTGCCCAGGGTTTCTCTTACATCCTCTGT
>NW_026284201.1:0-18260 GCF_023373465.1 Oncorhynchus keta
CTCCATAGTCCCTGAATCCTCCTCTCCTCCACAGCCTCCCTGCATCCTCCTCTCCCTCCATAGTCTCCCTGAATCCTCCTCTCCCTCCACAGCCTCCCTGTAACTTCCTCTCCTCCACAGCCTCCCTGCATCCTTCCTCTTTCCCTCCATAGTCTCCCTGAATCCTCCTCTCCCTCCACAGCCTCCCTGTAACTTCCCTCTCCCTCCACAGCCTCCCTGCATCCTCCTCTCCCTCCATAGTCTCCCTGAATCCTCCTCTCCCTCCACAGCCTCCTGTATCCTTCCTCTCCCTCAACAGCCTCCCTGAATCCCTCCTCTCTCTCCATAGTCTCCCTGAATCCTCCTCTCCCTCAACAGCCTCCTGCATCCCTTCCTCTCTCTCCACAGCCTCCCTGCATCCTCCTCTCCCTCCACAGCCTCCATCCTCCTCTCCTGCAGCCTCCCCTGCATCCTCCTCTCCTCCATAGCCTCCTGCATCATCCTCTCCCTCCACAGCCTCCCTGAATCCTCCTCTCCCTCCACAGCCTCCCGAATCCTCCTCTCCTCCACAGCCTCCCTGAATCCTCCTCTCCCTCCACAGCCTCCTGCATCATCCTCTCCCTCCACAGCCTCCCCTGCCTCATCCCTCTCCTTCACAGCCTCCCTGAATCCTCCTCTCCCTCCACAGCCTCCCTGGAATCTCCTCTCCCTCCATAGTCTCCTGAATCCCTCCTCCCTCCACAGCTTCCCCCATCCTCCTCTCCTCCACAGCCTCCCTGCATCCTCCTCTCCTCCATAGTCTCCCTGAATACTCCTCTCCCTCAACAGCCTCCTAGATCCTCCTCTCCCTCCATAGTCTCCCCTGAATCCTCCTCTCCCTCCATAGTCTCCTGAATCCTCCTCTCCTCAACAGCCTCCCTGAATCCTCCTCCCTCCATAGTCTACCTGAATCCTCCTCTCCCTCCACAGCCTCCCTGAATCCTCCTCTCCCTCCATAGTCTCCCTGCATCATCCTCTCCCTCCATAGTCTCCCTGAATCCTCCTCTCCCTCCATAGCCTCCCTGTAACTTCCTCTCCCTCCACAGCCTCCCGAATCCTCCTCTCCTCCATAGTCTCCCTGAATCCTCCTCTCCCTCCACAGCCTCCCTGCCTCATCCTCTCCCTTCACAGCCTCCCTGAATCCTCCTCTCCCTCCACAGCCTCCTGAATCCTCCTCTCCCTCCATAGTCTCCCTGAATCCTCCTCTCCCTCCATAGCCTCCCTGAATCCTCCTCTCCTCCATAGTCTCCCTGAATCCTCCCTCTCCCTCCATAGCCTCCCTGAATCCTCCTCTCCCTCCATAGTCTCCCTGAATCCTCCTCTCCCTCCATAGTCTCCCTGAATCCTCCTCTCCCTCCATAGCCTCCCCTGAATCCTCCTCTCCCTCCATAGTCTCCCCTGAATCCTCCTCTCCTCCATAGTCTCCCTGAATCCTCCTCTCCCTCCACAGCCTCCCTGAATCCTCCTCTCCTCCACAGCCTCCCTGAATCCTCCCTCTCCCTCCATAGTCTCCCTGAATCCTCCTCTCCCTCCATAGTCTCCCCTGAATCCTCCTCTCCCTCCATAGTCTCCTGCATCATCCTCCCTTCACAGCCTCCCTGAATCCTCCTCTCCCTCCATAGCCTCCCTGCATCATCCTCTCCCTGCACAGTCTCCCTGAATCCTCCTCTCCCTCCATAGTCTCCCTGAATCCTCCTCCCTCCACAGCCTCCTGAATCCTCCTCTCCCTGCACAGTCTCCCTGAATCCTCCTCTCCCTCCATAGTCTCCCTGAATCCTCCTCTCCCTCCACAGCCTCCCTGAATCCTCCTCTCCCTCCACAGTCTCCCTGAATCCTCCTCTCCCTCCATAGTCTCCCTGCATCATCCTCTCCCTTCACAGCCTCCTGCATCCTCCTCTCCCTCAACAGCCTCCTGAATCCTCCTCTCTCTCCATAGTCTCCCTGAATCCTCCTCTCCCTCCACAGCCTCCCTGCATCCTCCTCTCCCTCCATAGTCTCCCTGAATCCTCCTCTCCCTCCACAGCCTCCTGTAACTTCCTCTCCCTCCACAGCCTCCCCTGCATCCTCCTTCTCCCTCCATAGTCTCCTGAATCCTCCTCTCCTCCACAGCCTCCCTGTAACTTCCTCTCCCTCCACAGCCTCCCTGCATCCTCCTCTCCCTCCATAGTCTCCCTGAATCCTCCTCTCCCTCCACAGCCTCCCTGTAACTTCCTCTCCCTCAACAGCCTCCCTGAATCCTCCTCTCTCTCCATAGTCTCCCTGAATCCTCCTCTCCCTCAACAGCCTCCTGCATCCTCCTCTCCCTCCACAGCCTCCCTGCATCCTCCTCCTCCCTCCACAGCCTCCATGCACAGCCTCCTGCATCATCCTCTCCCTCCATAGCCTCCTGCATCATCCCTCCCTCCACAGCCTCCCTGAATCCTCCTCTCCCTCCACAGCCTCCCGAATCCTCCTCTCCCTCCACAGCCTCCCTGAATCCTCCTCTCCCTCCACAGCCTCCCTGCATCATCCTCTCCCTCCACAGCCTCCTGCCTCATCCTCTCCTTCACAGCCTCCCTGAATCCTCCTCTCCCTCCACAGCCTCCCTGAATCCTCCTCTCCTCCATAGTCTCCCTGAATCCTCCTCTCCCTCCATAGTCCCCTGAATCCTCCTCTCCCTCCACAGCCTCCCTGCATCCTCCTCTCCCTCCATAGTCTCCCTGAATACTCCTCTCCCTCAACAGCCTCCCTGAATCCTCCTCTCCCTCCATAGTCTCCCTGAATCCTCCTCTCCCTCCATAGTCTCCCTGAATCCTCCTCTCCCTCAACAGCCTCCCTGAATCCTCCTCTCCCTCCATAGTCTACCTGAATCCTCCTCTCCCTCCACAGCCTCCCTGAATCCTCCTCTCCTCCATAGTCTCCCTGCATCATCCTCTCCCTCCATAGTCTCCCTGAATCCTCCTCTCCTCCATAGCCTCCCTGTAACTTCCTCTCCTCCACAGCCTCCCGAATCCTCCTCTCCCTCCATAGTCTCCCTGAATCCTCCTCTCCCTCCACAGCCTCCTGCCTCATCCCTCCCTTCACAGCCTCCCTGAATCCTCCTCTCCCTCCACAGCCTCCCTGAATCCTCCTCTCTCCCTCCATAGTCTCCCTGAATCCTCCTCTCCCTCCATAGCCTCCCTGAATCCTCCTCTCCCTCCATAGTCTCCCTGAATCCTCCTCTCCCTCCATAGCCTCCCTGAATCCTCCTCTCCCTCCATAGTCTCCCTGAATCCTCCTCTCCCTCCATAGTCTCCCTGAATCCTCCTCTCCCTCCACAGCCTCCCTGAATCCTCCTCTCCCTCCATAGTCTCCCTGAATCCTCCTCTCCCTCCATAGTCTCCCTGAATCCTCCTCTCCCTCCATAGTCTCCCTGAATCCTCCTCTCCCTCCATAGTCTCCCTGAATCCTCCTCTCCCTCCATAGTCTCCCTGAATCCTCCTCTCCCTCCATAGCCTCCCTGTAACTTCCTCTCCCTCCACAGCCTCCCTGAATCCTCCTCTCCCTCCATAGTCTCCCTGAATCCTCCTCTCCCTCCATAGTCTCCCTGAATCCTCCTCTCCCTCCATAGTCTCCCTGAATCCTCCTCTCCCTCCATAGTCTCCCTGAATCCTCCTCTCCCTCCATAGTCTCCCTGAATCCTCCTCTCCCTCCATAGTCTCCCTGAATCCTCCTCTCCCTCCACAGTCTCCCTGCATCCTCCTCTCCCTCCACAGTCTCCCTGAATCCTCCTCTCCCTCCATAGTCTCCCTGAATCCTCCTCTCCCTCCACAGTCTCCCTGCATCCTCCTCTCCCTCCATAGTCTCCCTGAATCCTCCTCTCCCTCCATAGTCTCCCTGAATCCTCCTCTCCCTCCATAGCCTCCCTGCATCCTCCTCTCCCTCCATAGCCTCCCTGAATCCTCCTCTCCCTCCACAGCCTCCCTGCATCATCCTCTCCCTCAACAGCCTCCCTGCATCATCCTCTCCCTCCACAGTCTCCCTGAATCCTCCTCTCCCTCAACAGCCTCCACACATCCTCTTTTCCCTTCAGTCTTCCTAATCGGGGGGGAAAACATGGCATCAGTGAGAATATCAAAGCATATTTGTTTTGCGTTTCTATACAAGATCAGGTATCTTGTCTCCGTTGGCTTTCATTCTATATTAGCAGTTGGGAGTTGTCTTGTCTGGCAAGATCAACTGGCTGACAAAATCAATGTTTTTACATAATTAACACAGAGATTGGTGAACACATCTCTGTCAGTGTGTGTGTGTGTGTGTGTGTGTGTGTGTGTGTGTGTGTGTGTGTGTGTGTGTGTGTGTGTGTGTGTGTGTGTGTGTGTGTGTGTGTGTGTGTGTGTGTGTGTGTGTGTGTGTGTGTGTGTGTGTGTGTGTGTGTGTGTGTGTGTGTGTGCGCGCGCGTGTTAAGGGGTTGATGGAAAACCCAGTCAGGGAGCAAAGAGGTTTGTTTCAAGTAAAAGGCCTCCCATGTATCTTTGGGGACAGATAGGTCTGTGATTCAGTGATTCTATGTAGATCCTCTGTAGGAAGCCAGCAATCTATTGGCAGTTGTCCTTAATAATGCCTCCATGTTGTTTTTGACAAATATCTGCTGGTTTTACTGTATCTCCCTCTGTTTGTCTCTCTCTCTCTCTCTCTCTCTCTCTCTCTCTCTCTCTCCCTCTCTCTCTCTCTCTCTCTCTCTCTCTCTCCCTCTCTCTCTGTCTCTCTCTCTCTGTTTGTCTCTCTCACATACAGAAGTTTCAAAACAATAAAGACATTACAAATGTCATATTATATATGTGTATATAGGGGGAAGTATAAATATGGGTTGTCTTCTCTTGAGAGCCATGTCTGCCTACGGCTGCCTTTCTCAATAGCAGGCTATGCTCAATGAGTCTGTACATAGTCAAAGCTATTTCCTTAAGTTTGGGTCAGTCACAGTGGTCAGATATTCTGCCACTGTGTACTCTCTGTTTAAGGCTAAATAACATTTTAGTTTGCTCTGTTTTTTGTTAATTCTTTCCAATGTGTCAAGTAATTATCTTTTGTTTTCTCATGATATTGTTGGGTCTAATTGTGCTGTTGTCCTGGGGCTCTGTGGGGTGTGTTTGTGAACAGAGCCCCAGGACCAGCTTGCTTAGGGGACTCTTCTACAGGTTCATCTCTCTGTAGTTGATGGCTTTGTTTTGGAAGATTTGGGAATCGCTTCCTTTTAGGTGGTTGTAGAATTTAACGTCTCTTTTCTGGATTTTGATAATTAGTGGGTATCGGCCTAATTCTGCTCTGCATGCATTATTTGGTGTTCTACGTTGTACACGGAGGATATTTTTGCAGAATTCTGCATGCATACTCTCAATTTGGTGTTCGTCCCATTTTGTGAAGTCTTGGTTGGTGAGCGGACCCCAGACCTCACAACCATAAAGGGCAATGGGCTCCATGACTGATTCAAGTATTTTTAGCCAGATCCTAATTGTTGTTGAAATGTATGTTCCTTTTGATGGCATAGAATGCCCTGTCTTGCCTTGTCTCTCAGATTGTTCACAGCTTTGTGGAAGTTACTTGTGGCGCTGATGTTTAGGCCAAGGTATGTATAGATTTTGTGTGCTCTAGGGTAACAGTGTCTAGATGGAATTTGTATTTGTGGTCCTGGCGACTGGACCTTTTTTGGAACACCATTATTTTGGTCTTACTGAGATTTACTGTCAGGGCCCAGGTCTGACAGAATCTGTGCATAAGATCTAGGTGCTGCTGTAGGCCCTCCTTGGTTGGTGACAGAAGCACCAGATCATCAGCAAACAGTAGACATTTGACTTCAGACTCTAGTAGGGTGAGGCCGGGTGTTGCAGACTTTTCTAGTGCCTGCGCCAATTCGTTGATATATATGTTGAAGAGGGTGGGGCTTAAGCTGCATTCCTGTCTCACCCCACGACCCTGTGTGAAGAAATGTGTGTGTTTTTTCCAATTTTAACAGCACATTTGTTGTTTGTGTACATGGATTTTATAATGTTGCATGTTTTACCCCCAACACCACTTTCCATCAGTTTGTATAGCAGACCTTCATACCAAATTGAGTCGAAGGCTTTTTGAAATCAACAAAGCATCAGAAGACTTTGCCTTTGTTTTGGTTTGTTTGGTTGTCAATTAGGGTGTGTAGGGTGAATACATGGTCTGTTGTACGCTAATTTGGTAAAAAGCCAATTTGACATTTGCTCAGTACATTGTTTTCAGTGAGGAAATGTACGAGTCTGCTGTTAATGATAATGCAGAGGATTTTCCCAAGGTTACTGTTGACGCATATTCCACGGTAGTTATTGGGGTCAAATTTGTCTCCACTTTTGTGGATTGGGGTGATCAGTCCTTGGTTCCAAATATTGGGGAAGATGCCAGAGTTAAGGATGATGTTGAAGAGTTTTAGTATAGCCAATTGGAATTTGTTGTCTGTATATTTGATCATTTCATTAAGGATACCATCAACACCACAGGCCTTTTGGGGTTGGAGGGTTTTTATTTTGTCCTGTAACTCATTCAAGGTAATTGGAGAATCCAGTGGGTTCTGGTAGTCTTTAATAGTTGATTCTACGATTTGTATTTGATCATGTATATGTTTTTGCACTTTATTCTTTGTTATAGAGCCAAAAAGATTGGAGAAGTGGTTTACCCATACATCTCCATTTTGGATACATAATTCTTCGTGTTGTTGTTTGTTTAGTGTTTTCCAATTTTCCCAGAAAAGAGTCTATGGATTCTTCAATTACATTGAGCTGCTTTCTGACATGCTGTTCCTTCTTTTTCCGTAGTGTATTTCTGTATTGTTTTAGTGATTCACCATAGTGAAGGCGTAGACTCAGGTTTTCCGGGTCTCTATGTTTTTGATTGGACAGGTTTCTCAATTTCTTTCTTAGATTTTTGCATTCTTCATCAAACCATTTGTCATTGTTGTTCATTTTCTTCAGTTTTCTATTTGAGATTTTTAGATTTGATAGGGAAGCTGAGAGGTCAAATATACTGTTAAGATTTTCTCTCTCTCTGTTTGTCTCTCTCTCTCTCCCTCTGTTTGTCTCTCTCTCTCTCTGTTTGTCTCTCTCTCTCTCTCTCTCTGTTTGACTCTCCCTCTCGTTCTCTCTCTCTCTGTGTGTCTCTCTCTCTCTCTGTTTGTCTCTCTCTCTCTCTGTCTCTCTCTCTGTGTTTGTATCTCTCTCTCTCTCTCTCTCTGTTTGTCTCTCTGTCTTGCTGTCCCCCACTTTCTCCCTGTCTCTCTCTCTCTCTCTTTCTCATACAGACTTCCTATCCCTCTCTCCATCTTTCTCTCTCTCACAGACTCCCGCTCTCTCTCTCTCTCTCTCCAGTCAAAGCAGACAACCCTATATCAGATCTCCCTCTCTCTCTCTCTCTCCAGTCAAAGCAGACAACCCTATATCAGATCTCCCTCTCTCTCTCTCTCTCTCTCTCTCTCCAGTCAAAGCAGACAACCCTATATCAGATCTCCCTCTCTCTCTCTCTCCAGTCAAAGCAGACAACCCTATATCAGATCTCTCTCTCTCTCTCTCTCTCTCTCTCTCTCTCTCTCTCTCTCCAGTCAAAGCAGACAACCCTATATCAGATCTCCCTCTCTCTCTCTCTCCAGTCAAAGCAGACAACCCTATATCAGATCTCCCTCTCTTAACTTCTCATGAAAGTTTCAGGGTTTATTTGCTGAGAGCCATTCAACCGTGTAGCTCAGGGGCCAAGTGCACCTATTGCTACGCATCGCCATACAAGCCAGATAAAATCCTGCCGATGAAACCAGGGAAGGGCCAACGGCATTGCACTTAGCTACCCTCTCTCCAACATCAATAAATTAACATCAACATCGATAACTTAACATCGACGTCAGTAACTTAACATCAATGTCAATAACTTAACATTAACGTCAATAACTTAACATCAACATCAATAACTTAACATCAACATCAATAACTTAACATCAACATCAATAACTTAACATCAACATCAATAACTTAACATCAACGTCAGTAACTTAACATCGATGTCAATAACTTAACATCAACATCAATAACTTAACATCAACATCAATAACTTAACATCTACATCAATAACTTAACATCAACGTCAATAACTTAACATCAACATCAATAACTTAACATCAACGTCAATAACTTAACATCAACATCAATAACTTAACATCGACGTCAGTAACTTAACATCAACGTCAATAACTTAACATCAACGTCAATAACTTAACATCAACGTCAATAACTTAACATCAACGTCAATAACTTAATATATCCCAGCACCCCCCACCCTCTGTGCCCTTCTTGAGATGAATAGTCAAGAGGGTCGTCGATAGCCACGATGTCTTAGCGTGTACATGTTCTTTTAACCTTCTTCGACACCCCACCCCCCCACTCCCTCTCCCCCTCCAACCTCCAACCTCTTCAGCCCAATCCCTCTAGCCTCAACCCTCATGCTATTCACATTGACACCTTTTCTTGCGAATGACCTCGAGTAAATTCCCATTTGCATACATGTACCGTATACAATTCCTCTCATCTTCTGTGGATGAGAGAGTATGTAAGAGTGTGTGTTGGAGTGTCTGTGTAAAAATGTGTCAGTATTGATGAGGTGAGAGAGTGGGTTCATCACTCACTCTCTGTCTATCTCTCTTTCTCTCTCTGTGTCTCTCTCCTGCCTCTCTCTCCTTCTCTTCTATCCTGCAATCTCCAGGTTTCTCTCTCTCTCCCAGCTCTCCATTATTCCTAGCTTCCCCATGCCCATAAAGCCGTTTTCATGATGGCCTGTGCATTAGTTGCGATTGGATCTCGCCCGGCCCCAGACCACACCAAACTAGACGAGCTGTTGGCTAACGTAGTGTGATATAGTGGAGCAGACTGGCAGCCAGACAGACAGCCAGACAGGCAGCCAGACAGACAGGCAGCCAGACAAACAGGCACAGGCAGACAGGCAGACAGACAGATAGGCAGACAGGTAGACAGGCAGCCAGACATACAGTTAGCCAGACAGGCAGGCAGACAGACAGACAGACAGACAGACAGACAGACAGACAGACAGACAGACAGACAGACAGGCAGGCAGACAGACAGACAGACAGACAGACAGACAGACAGACAGACAGACAGACAGACAGACAGACAGACAGACAGGCACAGGCAGACAGGCAGACAGACAGACAGACAGACAGACAGACAGACAGACAGATAGCCAGAGGCAGCAGATGTCTGAAGCAGATTCTCTGAGCTCAAGAGAGGAGAGGGAAGGGGGCATGATAGAGGTATATTTTTGGATGTGTGTACATTTGGATGGTTCAGTGTGTGTGTATGTGTGTGTGTGTGTCTGATAATGGTTTCTGTTTGTTTGGAGGCTTTGTGTGTGTGTGTGTGTGTGTGTGTGTGTGTGTGTGTGTGTGTGTGTGTGTGTGTGTGTGTGTGTGTGTGTGTGTGTGTGTGTGTGTGTGTGTGTGTGTGTGTGTGTGTGTGTGTGCGTGATCGTGTGTGCGTGATCGTGTGTGTGTGTGTGTGCGTGCGTGATCGTGTGCGATTCCTCCAGTGTGTGTGTCTGTGTATGTGCTGGATTGGCCCCAGGCCATGTGTATGAGTGGGTAGCTGCTAGCTGAGCGGTGGCGATGGAGATGGAGGTGCTGCTGCTGTGAGGAGGCCCTGGAGGACAGCTGCTCAGGGAGTCTTGTTTACACTGCTTATTGGACAGGAGAAACCGCTCATTAGATCTGTATCCCAAATGACACACTATTCCCTTAAAAAGTTGAATCCTTAATGGTAAAACTGCCACGTCTGTTTGCGATATTACAACAACAAAGAACTGCAAACCACTAACACAGTTTATTCCCCTCTGACATCATTGCACGGTGATAGAACAGTAGAATATGTACTGCTGTTTGTTTTGACCTTGATGCTCGAAGCTCCCCACCTCGTCAACAAAGCTAAAATGATGACAACGGCGTTGGGTTGCAGTGGTGCTGTTTCCCCTACTGCAGATTGACAGGTCCAGTGTACTCAACATTCTGTTTCCCCTACTGCAGATTGACAGGTCCAGTGTACTCAACATTCTGTTTCCCCTACTGCAGATTGACAGGTCCAGTGTACTCAACATTCTGTTTCCCTACTGCAGATTGACAGGTCCAGTGTACTCAACATTCTGTTTTCCCCTACTGCAGATTGAGGTCCAGTGTACTCAACATTCCAGATTGTCCAGTGTACAACATTCTGTTTCCCCCTACTGCAGATTGACAGGTCCAGTGTACTCAACATTCTGTTTCCCCTACTGCAGATTGACAGGTCCAGTGTACTCAACATTCTGTTTTCCCCTACTGCAGATTGACAGGTCCAGTGTACTCAACATTCTGTTTTCCCTACTGCAGATTGACAGGTCCAGTGTACTCAACATTCTGTTTCCCCTACTGCAGATTGACAGATCCAGTGTACTCAACATTCTGTTTCCCCTACTGCAGATTGACAGGTCCAGTGTACTCAACATTCTGTTTCCCCTACTGCAGATTGACAGGTCCAGTGCACTCAACATTCTGTTTACCCTACTGCAGATTGACACGTCCAGTGTACTCAACATTCTGTTTCCTCTACTGCAGATTGACAGGTCCAGTGTACTCAACATTCTGTTTTCCCTACTGCAGATTGACAGGTCCAGTGTACTCAACATTCTGTTTCCCCTACTGCAGATTGACAGGTCCAGTGCACTCAACATTCTGTTTTCCCTACTGCAGATTGACAGGTCCAGTGTACTCAACATTCTGTTTCCCCTACTGCAGATTGACAGGTCCAGTGTACTCAACATTCTGTTTCCCCTACTGCAGATTGACAGGTCCAGTGTACTCAACATTCTGTTTTCCCTACTGCAGATTGACAGGTCCAGTGTACTCAACATTCTGTTTCCCCTACTGCAGATTGACAGGTCCAGTGCACTCAACATTCTGTTTTCCCTACTGCAGATTGACAGGTCCAGTGCACTCAACATGCTGTTTCCCCTACTGCAGATTGACAGGTCCAGTGCACTCAACATTCTGTTTCCCCTACTGCAGATTGACAGGTCCAGTGTACTCAACATTCTGTTTCCCCTACTGCAGATTGACAGGTCCAGTGTACTCAACATTCTGTTTCCCCTACTGCAGATTGACAGGTCCAGTGTACTCAACATTCTGTTTCCCCTACTGCAGATTGACAGGTCCAGTGTACTCAACATTCTGTTTCCCCTACTGCAGATTGACAGGTCCAGTGTACTCAACATTCTGTTTCCTCTACTGCAGATTGACAGGTCCAGTGTACTCAACATTCTGTTTTCCCTACTGCAGATTGACAGGTCCAGTGTACTCAACATTCTGTTTCCCCTACTGCAGATTGACAGGTCCAGTGTACTCAACATTCTGTTTCCCCTACTGCAGATTGACAGGTCCAGTGTACTCAACATTCTGTTTTCCCTACTGCAGATTGACAGGTCCAGTGTACTCAACATTCTGTTTTCCCTACTGCAGATTGACAGGTCCAGTGCACTCAACATTCTGTTTCCCCTACTGCAGATTGACAGGTCCAGTGTACTCCAGTACTGCAGTACTCAACATTCTGTTTTCCCTACTGCAGATTGACAGGTCCAGTGTACTCAACATTCTGTTTTCCCTACTGCAGATTGACAGGTCCAGTGCACTCAACATTCTGTTTCCCCTACTGCAGATTGACACGTCCAGTGTACTCAACATTCTGTTTCCCCTACTGCAGATTGACAGGTCCAGTGTACTCAACATTCTGTTTCCCCTACTGCAGATTGACAGGTCCAGTGTACTCAACATTCTGTTTCCTCTACTGCAGATTGACAGGTCCAGTGTACTCAACATTCTGTTTCCCCTACTGCAGATTGACAGGTCCAGTGTACTCAACATTCTGTTTCCTCTACTGCAGATTGACAGGTCCAGTGTACTCAACATTCTGTTTTCCCTACTGCAGATTGACAGGTCCAGTGTACTCAACATTCTGTTTTCCCTACTGCAGATTGACAGGTCCAGTGTACTCAACATTCTGTTTTCCCTACTGCAGATTGACAGGTCCAGTGTACTCAACATTCTGTTTTCCCTACTGCAGATTGACAGGTCCAGTGTACTCAACATTCTGTTTCCCCTACTGCAGATTGACAGGTCCAGTGTACTCAACATTCTGTTTCCCCTACTGCAGATTGACAGGTCCAGTGTACTCAACATTCTGTTTCCCCTACTGCAGATTGACAGGTCCAGTGTACTCAACATTCTGTTTTCCCTACTGCAGATTGACAGGTCCAGTGTACTCAACATTCTGTTTCCCCTACTGCAGATTGACAGGTCCAGTGTACTCAACATTCTGTTTTCCCTACTGCAGATTGACAGGTCCAGTGTACTCAACATTCTGTTTTCCCTACTGCAGATTGACAGGTCCAGTGTACTCAACATTCTGTTTTCCCTACTGCAGATTGACAGGTCCAGTGTACTCAACATTCTGTTTTCCCTACTGCAGATTGACAGGTCCAGTGTACTCAACATTCTGTTTCCCCTACTGCAGATTGACAGGTCCAGTGTACTCAACATTCTGTTTTCCCTACTGCAGATTGACAGGTCCAGTGTACTCAACATTCTGTTTTCCCTACTGCAGATTGACAGGTCCAGTGTACTCAACATTCTGTTTCCCCTACTGCAGATTGACAGGTCCAGTGTACTCAACATTCTGTTTTCCCTACTGCAGATTGACAGGTCCAGTGTACTCAACATTCTGTTTTCCCTACTGCAGATTGACAGGTCCAGTGTACTCAACATGCTGTTTTCCTGTGTTTTATATCAGCTGATGAAACTAACACTGTGAAAGTCTTTAGTTGTTATTTTTATCAGTGTTATTTCCTGATAGTTGCTGGTTGAATCCACAAAGGACTTTCTTATCAGCAGGTTTTGACGGGAGAATTGATCTGTCTTGTGACATCACCATGTGGTAAAGTGGTTAATAGACCAATCACAAAGAGAGTTCCTGAACTCTCTGCCAACAGCAGCTCGTTGTCAGGTTCCCCCTTCCCAGCTATTTTTGCAAATTTTGAATGGAAATCTAGTACAGTAAGATACTTAATTGTTTCCTATAAATGATTTGATATAAAATGACTGGGCCTTTAATTGGCCCATAGGTACTCTCTAAAAGGATGGGAGCTATGTAGGGAATAGGGTGTGACAAAACTGACCAGCACGTTGCTCTCTAGGTTTTTTCATATGTTCCTGCCTTTCTAGGGAGTTTTTCCTAGCCACCGTGCTTCTAATTCTACATCGCTTGCTGTTTGGGGTTAAGGCTGGGTTTCTGTATAAGCACTTTGTGACATTGGCTGATGTTAAAAGGGCTTTATAAATACATTTGATTGATTGATTGATTGACTTCACAGCCACCAAGTGTGTGTGTGTGTGTGTGTGTGTGTGTGTGTGTGTGTGTGTGTGTGTGTGTGTGTGTGTGTGTGTGTGTGTGTGTGTGTGTGTGTGTGTGTGTGTGTGTGTGTGTGTGTGTGTGCGTGCGTGCGTGCGTGTGTGTGTGTGTGCGTGTGCGTGTGTGTGCGTGTGTGTGTATATGGCTGGGTTTACACTGGCAGCCCAATTCAGCTCTTTTTTTCCCCTTATTTGGAAAATAGATGATCTGATTGGTTAAAAGACCAATTAGTGGAAAAAGATACAGCATATTTAGTGTGTGTGTGTGTGTTTGGGTTTCATTCAGTTTTGATTAGGTCTGTACGCTATTGAGCTTCTGTGCGTGATCATTAGACGCTGTGTATGTGCGGTGTTTGTGTGTGAGTGTCTGTGTTTTTACACTGTGGGTTCATGTATTGGTTCCTCTTACATCAGTGAGTGGCTGCAGTGAAGAAGAGTAGGGGTGGATGAGTGAGAGCGAGAGAGGAAGGAGAAATGGAGAGACATGAAGAGAGAGATTGAGGAGAGAGAGGGATGAAGAAAAGAGAGAGGGAGGGAGGAGAGCAAGAGAGGGTGAGGGGAAGAAGAAATGGAGAGAAATGAAGAGAGAGATTGAGGAGAGAGAGGGATGAAGAAAAGAGAGAGGGAGGGAGGAGAGTGATGGGATTGAAGGGGCAGCCGTCCAGCCATCGATCCCCAGGTCAGGGCCAGAGTGTTGGGGGGTTAACGCCAAATCCTCCCCTCGTTAGCTTCCCCCTTCAAAAACAACATCATCACCACCTGTCTGTCTGTCTGTCTCTGTTTGTCTGTCTGTCTCATCAGCTCTTCAGTCGCATTATGGAAATCACCCGGTAGAGTTAATGTCTTTTCTAAGATGTGTGTGTGATCTTGAAGGAAAGGCTGCAGCTACTTTGACTTTGATGTTATTCAATGTTCCTGCACCACACGCGCTTCATACCCAGAATCCTCAGGATTACAAACAACACGAATTAATGCCTCATTTGCCTCATGTCACTAGAGCCAACAGCAGACAGTGTGTGTGTGTGTATGTGTGTAATTAGTGTGATGACCCTGTGTGTGTGTGTGTGTGTGTGTGTGTGTGTGTGTGTGTGTGTGTGTGTGTGTGTGTGTGTGTGTGTGTGTGTGTGTGCGTGCGTGCGTGCGTGCGTGCGTGCGTGCGTGCGTGCGTGCGTGCGTGTGTGTGTGTCAGTACAGTGTGACAGCCCAGACAGAGGCAGCCCTCACAGCTAGTCTTGGCTGCTCCATCACTCCATCACTCAACATCCCTTCACACCAGATCAGTGGTGTGTTAGTAGACAGACTGTCAGGGGCCTGTCTCTTTTACTGTAACTGTAGCAGTCCCCTTGGAACAGTACTCTCTATAGAGCCACCCTACATACTGTCTGCGTCCCACTCTATTCCCTACATAGTGCACTACTTTTGACCAGGGACCTTTATAGAGAACATGGTGCCATTTGGGACGTAGGCTTGTTCTTATTGTCCCAGAATCCTCCGCTATGCAGCTGAGCTTTGCGCCGACTGGGAAGTTTAATTACTTTGTACCCTCTAGCTCTGTCTTATATCTCAAACTGAGTGTGGTGTTTGATACACTTGGTGTGTGTAGGTGGAGGGGCGGAGGACATGCCTAACGCACACGCACACATTCACGCATGAGTGGGAGCGCACACACACACACATACACTCTCAAACACACATATACACACATACACACACAAGAGAGAGCATGTGTACGTGTGCATACAAAACACACACACATACACAAACACACATATACACACACACACACATACACAAACACACATATACACACATACACACACAAGAGAGAGCATGTGTACGTGTGCATACAAAACACACACACACACACACACACACACACACACACACACACACACACACACACACACACACACACACACACACACACACACACACACACACACACACACACACACACACACACACACACACACACGAGAGAGCATGTGCACGTATGCATACAAAACACACACACATACATACACGCATTCGAGAGCACATACACAAACTCCTTCCCCTCTTCCTCCTATTCCCTCCTCTACCTCACTCTTCCTCCTCCCTCCTCACTTCGCCTGGCAACCCACACTGCAAAGCACTATTTATTTTCCTCCTCATTAACGCTCGCAGCGTTTCCAGTTTGACACGTCCTTTCCTTTCATCCAGCTGAACCAGGGACACCGTACCGTCTCTTGAAGTGATGTAGGTCAAAGTACAGGGCTCAACTAGCACCCTATTTCCTACTTAGTGCACTACTTTTGACCAGAGCCTCATGGGCTACAAGACGCATCCTAAAGGAACTGGGTTCCTTCCCTTCCTCTTCACCCTCAAGGTAAAGAACAGACTGGCTGGGAGGGACATTAGGTTTGACTACTTTCTGTCTTGAATAAGGTTCAAGGTAAAGAACAGCTTGGCTGGGAGGGACATTAGGATTGACTACTTTCTGTCTTGAATAAGGGTCAAGGTAAAGAACAGCCTGGCTGGGAGGGACATTAGGTTTGACTACTTTCTGTCTTGAATAAGGTTCAAGGTAAAGAACAGCCTGGCTGGGAGGGACATTAGGTTTGACTACTTTCTGTCTTGAATAAGGTTCAAGGTAAAGAACAGCCTGGCTGGGAGGGACATTAGGATTGACTACTTTCTGTCTTGAATAAGGTTCAAGGTAAAGAACAGCCTGGCTGGGAGGGACATTAGGTTTGACTACTTTCTGTCTTGAATAAGGTTCAAGGTAAGAACAGCCTGGCTGGGAGGGACATTAGGTTTGACTACTTTCTGTCTTGAATAAGGGTCAAGGTAAAGAACAGCCTGGCTGGGAGTGACATTAGGTTTGACTACTTTCTGTCTTGAATAATGTTCAAGGTAAAGAACAGCCTGGCTGGGAGGGACATTAGGTTTGACTACTTTCTGTCTTGAATAAGGTTCAAGGTAAGAACAGCCTGGCTGGGAGGGACGTTAGGTTTGATTGATCAGACGGTAAGACACTGTGTTGCGTAATGTCTAGGGCCCCAAGTGTTTCCTGGAGTGACCATTTGAAGGAAAAACTCAGGGCTCTAGTCATATTCTAGTATGAATGAGACCAACATGACACAATCCCCTGTATGTCTATGCCACCCACGCAAAGATGTGTAAGAGTTCACACAATTTACAGTTTCCCTATTTTACATGCAGATATACATTGACCCAAAAATGTTTCTTCAAAGGGTTATCCTATGGGGACAGCCAACGAAACATTTTAGGCTCTAGCTGCTAAGAGTGTAGCCAGTGGAGAAGGAGAGTCGAGAGAGAAGGAGAGAACAGACAGGCCTGTTTACAGCAGTAGCCGTGGAGGAGAGGAGAGAAAGGTCTGTTTACAGCAGTAGCCGTGGAGGAGAGGAGAGAAAGGTCTGTTTACAGCAGTAGCTGTGGAGGAGGAGAGAAAGGTCTGTTTACAGCAGTAGCCGTGGAGGAGAGGAGAGAAAGGTCTGTTTACAGCAGTAGCCGTGGAGGAGAGGAGAGAAAGGTCTGTTTACAGCAGTAGCCGTGGAGGAGAGGAGAGAAAGGTCTGTTTACAGCAGTAGCCGTGGAGGAGAGGAGAGAAAGGTCTGTTTACAGCAGTAGCCGTGGAGGAGGAGAGGAGAGAAAGGTCTGTTTACAGCAGTAGCCGTGGAGGAGGAGAGAAAGGTCTGTTTACAGCAGTAGCCGTGGAGGAGGAGAGGAGAGAAAGGTCTGTTTACAGCAGTAGCTGTGGAGGAGGAGAGAAAGGTCTGTTTACAGCAGTAGCCGTGGAGGAGGAGAGAAAGGTCTGTTTACAGCAGTAGCCGTGGAGGAGGAGAGAAAGGTCTGTTTACAGCAGTAGCCGTGGAGGAGGAGAGAAAGGTCTGTTTACAGCAGTAGCCGTGGAGAGAGGAGAGAAAGGTCTGTTTACAGCAGTAGCCGTGGAGGAGAGAGGAGAGAAAGGTCTGTTTACAGCAGTAGCTGTGGAGGAGGAGAGGGAGAAAGGTCTGTTTACAGCAGTAGCTGTGGAGGGAGAGAGAAAGGTCTGTTTACAGCAGTAGCCGTGGAGGAGGAGAGGAGAGAAAGGTCTGTTTACAGCAGTAGCTGTGGAGGAGGAGAGAAAGGTCTGTTTACAGCAGTAGCCGTGGAGGAGGAGAGAAAGGTCTGTTTACAGCAGTAGCCGTGGAGGAGGAGAGGAGAGAAAGGTCTGTTTACAGCAGTAGCCGTGGAGGAGGAGGGAAAGGTCTGTTTACAGCAGTAGCCGTGGAGGAGGAGAGGAGAGAAAGGTCTGTTTACAGCAGTAGCCGTGGAGGAGGAGAGGAGAGAAAGGTCTGTTTACAGCAGTAGCCGTGGAGGAGGAGAGGAGAGAAAGGTCTGTTTACAGCAGTAGCCGTGGAGGAGGAGAGGAGAGAAAGGTCTGTTTACAGCAGTAGCCGTGGAGGAGGAGAGGAGAGAAAGGTCTGTTTACAGCAGTAGCCGTGGAGGAGGAGAGGAGATAAAGGTCTGTTTACAGCAGTAGCCGTGGAGGAGAGGAGAGAAAGGTCTGTTTACAGCAGTAGTCATGGAGGAGGAGAGGAGAGAAAGGAGAATCACTGTAACTCCTCCATCTGCTCTCGTCCTCCCAGTATAAAACCACAACATAAACAGTCTCTCATTAATCACATTAGGATGGTTTTATCCTCAGTCTTTATTTGTTGCTTCTCTCTCTCTTCTTTCTCTCTCCTCCTCTCTCTCTTCTTTCTCTCTCCTTCTCTCTTCTTTCTCTCTCCTC
>NW_026284202.1:0-2500 GCF_023373465.1 Oncorhynchus keta
TCACGTGCTCCGATTTTGAGGACAGAGAGACAGACAGACAGACAGACAGAGAGGGTACAGGTTCCTGAGAATATCCTTCAGACAGACAGACAGAGAGGGTACAGGGTCCTGAGAATATCCTTCAGACAGACAGACAGAGAGGGTACAGGTTCCTGAGAATATCCTTCAGACAGACAGACAGAGAGGGCACAGGGTCCTGAGAATATCCTTCAGACAGACAGACAGACAGACAGACAGACAGACAGACAGACAGACAGACAGACAGACAGAGAGGGCACAGGGTCCTGAGAATATCCTTCAGACAGACAGACAGAGAGGGTACAGGGTCCTGAGAATATCCTTCAGACAGACAGACAGACAGACAGACAGACAGACAGACAGACAGACAGACAGACAGAGAGGGCACAGGGTCCTGAGAATATCCTTCAGACAGACAGACAGACAGACAGACAGACAGACAGACAGAGAGGGCACAGGGTCCTGAGAATATCCTTCAGACAGACAGACAGACAGACAGACAGACAGACAGACAGAGAGGGCACAGGGTCCTGAGAATATCCTTCAGACAGACAGACAGACAGACAGACAGACAGACAGACAGACAGACAGAGAGGGCACAGGGTCCTGAGAATATCCTTCAGACAGACAGACAGACAGACAGAGAGGGCACAGGGTCCTGAGAATATCCTTCAGACAGACAGACAGACAGACAGAGAGGGCACAGGGTCCTGAGAATATCCTTCAGACAGACAGACAGACAGACAGACAGACAGACAGACAGACAGAGAGGGCACAGGGTCCTGAGAATATCCTTCAGACAGACAGACAGACAGACAGACAGAGAGGGCACAGGGTCCTGAGAATATCCTTCAGACAGACAGACAGACAGACAGAGAGGGCACAGGGTCCTGAGAATATCCTTCAGACAGACAGACAGAGAGGGCACAGGGTCCTGAGAATATCCTTCAGACAGACAGACAGACAGACAGACAGACAGACAGACAGACAGACAGAGAGGGCACAGGGTCCTGAGAATATCCTTCAGACAGACAGACAGACAGACAGACAGACAGACAGACAGACAGACAGACAGACAGACAGAGAGAGAGGGCACAGGGTCCTGAGAATATCCTTCAGACAGACAGACAGACAGACAGACAGACAGAGAGGGCACAGGGTCCTGAGAATATCCTTCAGACAGACAGACAGACAGACAGACAGACAGACAGAGAGGGCACAGGGTCCTGAGAATATCCTTCAGACAGACAGACAGACAGACAGACAGACAGACAGACAGACAGACAGACAGAGAGGGCACAGGGTCCTGAGAATATCCTTCAGACAGACAGACAGACAGACAGACAGACAGACAGACAGACAGACAGACAGAGAGGGCACAGGGTCCTGAGAATATCCTTCAGACAGACAGACAGACAGACAGACAGACAGACAGAGAGGGCACAGGGTCCTGAGAATATCCTTCAGACAGACAGACAGACAGACAGACAGACAGACAGACAGACAGACAGACAGACAGACAGAGAGGGCACAGGGTCCTGAGAATATCCTTCAGACAGACAGACAGACAGACAGACAGACAGACAGAGAGGGCACAGGGTCCTGAGAATATCCTTCAGACAGACAGACAGACAGACAGACAGACAGACAGACAGACAGACAGACAGAGAGGGCACAGGGTCCTGAGAATATCCTTCAGACAGACAGACAGACAGACAGACAGACAGACAGACAGACAGACAGACAGACAGACAGACAGAGAGGGCACAGGGTCCTGAGAATATCCTTCAGACAGACAGACAGACAGACAGACAGACAGACAGAGAGGGCACAGGGTCCTGAGAATATCCTTCAGACAGACAGACAGACAGACAGACAGACAGACAGACAGACAGACAGACAGACAGACAGAGAGGGCACAGGGTCCTGAGAATATCCTTCAGACAGACAGACAGACAGACAGAGAGGGCACAGGGTCCTGAGAATATCCTTCAGACAGACAGACAGACAGACAGAGAGGGCACAGGGTCCTGAGAATATCCTTCAGACAGACAGACAGACAGACAGAGAGGGCACAGGGTCCTGAGAATATCCTTCAGACAGACAGACAGACAGACAGAGAGGGCACAGGGTCCTGAGAATATCCTTCAGACAGACAGACAGACAGAGAGGGCACAGGGTCCTGAGAATATCCTTCAGACAGACAGACAGACAGACAGAGAGGGCACAGGGTCCTGAGAATATCCTTCAGACAGACAGACAGACAGACAGAGAGGGCACAGGGTCCTGAGAATATCCTTCAGACAGACAGACAGACAGACAGACAGACAGACAGACAGACAGACAGACAGACAGACAGAGAGGGCACAGGGTCCTGAGAATATCCTTCAGACAGACAGACAGACAGACAGACAGACAGACAGACAGACAGACAGACAGACAGACAGACAGACAGACAGACAGACAGAGAGGGCACAGGGTC